>NC_035447.2:18183407-18330597 GCF_002127325.2 Helianthus annuus | reverse complement strand
CTTGCTGCTTTGGGCCCCAAATGTACTTTTCTTTCTTCTTGGTCAAGGAAGTCAAGGGCGCAGCAATCCTCGAAAAATTTTCAATAAATCTCCGGTAGTATCCTGCTAACCCCAGGAAGCTACGGATTTCGGTAGGCGTCTTTGGCTCTTGCCAGTTCATGACTGCCTCTACCTTAGCGGGATCCACTTGGATACCACGCTCACTCACAACGTGCCCTAAAAACTGAACTTCTCGTAGCCAGAATTCACACTTCGAGAATTTGGCGTAGAGTTTCTCACGCTGTAGTAATTCGAGAATGCAACGGAGGTGCTTCTCGTGGTCTGCTTGGTTCTTGGAATATATAAGGATATCGTCGATGAAGACTATGACAAATTTGTCCAAATACGGCTTGCAGACGCGATTCATGAGATCCATGAACGCAGCCGGTGCATTTGTGAGCCCAAAAGGCATCACTAGGAACTCGTAATGACCATAGCGAGTCCTAAATGCTGTCTTATGTACATCTTCATCTCTGACCCTTAGTTGATGATAGCCCGACCTTAAGTCGATCTTTGAGAAGTAGCTCGCTCCTTGCAGCTGGTCGAACAGATCATCAATCCTCGGCAGAGGATATCTGTTCTTTATGGTAACTTTGTTTAGCTCTCGGTAGTCGATGCACAACCGCATCGATCCGTCCTTCTTCTTTACAAATAGGACAGGAGCTCCCCAGGGAGATGAACTAGGTCTGATAAAACCCTTCGCCAGCAGTTCATCCAACTGGGTCCTCAGTTCTTTCATTTCCGTCGGAGCTAGCCTGTAAGGTGCTCTTGCTATTGGAGCCGCTCCAGGAATGATGTCTATTCTGAACTCCACTTGTCTATCTGGTGGCAAACCAGGTAGTTCTTCGGGAAAAACCTCGGGGTATTCAGAAATGACAGGAAGATCCTCGATCTTCGGCTTCGGTTCTTCAATTATCACCTGAGCCATGTAAATTACGCAGCCTCTGTTCAAACACCTTGAAGCTTTCAGCATAGATACGTCTTCGGGCAACCCATACTGCGTATCTCCTCGAATGGTAAGTGATTCACCACCCGGAGTCTTTAGCACTATATGCCTCTTGCCGCAAATGATTTGGGCCTGATTATGGGATAACCAGTCCATGCCTAGCACAATGTCACAACCCGCTAATTTGAAGGGAAGTAGAGATAAAGGAAAAGAATGGTTCCTAATGGACATTTCACATCCCTCTAGAACAGTAGAGACGGTTTCTATCGTGCCGTCTGCTAATTCTACTTCGTATTTCACATCAAGGGTTTTGATAGGCATATTTAGTAGTTGGCAAAATTTCTGGTCTACAAAGGATTTATCAGCGCTAGAATCGAATAGTACTCTTGCAAATATATTATTTACGAGGAAAGTACCTGTAAGCACATTGTCGTCCTTAACCGCTTCCTTTGCATCCATGCGAAAAACTCTCGCATTTGACTTCTTTGTCTCTTCCGCCTTCTTGGCATACTTTGGGCAGTTACTCTTGATATGCCCCTTTTCATTACAACCATAGCAGGTTGCATCCTTGATCTTTTTGCACTCCACAGTCTTATGATCCTTGGACTTGCATAGTCCACAGGAAGGAGTCTTTGATTGCGACTGTGAGTTTGAGGCAAATCTGCATTTCCCAGAGTGGGGTTTCTTGCATATCTTGCAGTTGGGCCTTCCACCAGCTTGCCCATCCTTCTTTGCCTCCGACCCTCTATTGCCTTCACCGCTTCCACGGTGCTTCTTCCCTGATCTTCGTGAGGTATCATCCTCACGTTTTCTCTTCTCAGCCTCCTTGTTCCTTAGTGTCCTCAGACGGACAGCATCTAAAGTTAGAGACAAGGAGAGGTCAGTAACTGACCTGAAGGTCGTCGGCCGAGAAGCCTTTACGCTAGCCTTTATTGCAGGCTCTAATCCCCCAATGAAACGGGCGATTCTTCTGGGTTCTGGTGTCACCAGGTATGGAACTAGACGAGACATGGTATTGAAACTCGTCAAGTACGCCTGGCAGTCCAGGTTCGTCATCACCAGTGAGACAAAATCAGCCTCTATCTTCTCAACCTCGTGCTGAGGGCAGTAGTTATCTTTAATGAGAGCAATAAATTCCTCCCATGTCATCTTGTACAAAGCAGACTTACCAGATGCCTGCACCAACGCCCTCCACCATGCCAGTGCCTCGCCCTTAAAAGACTGGGACACATACTTCACCACATCCCTCGCTGCACACCCGCTGATGTCCACTATAGTGTCCATCTCATCCAGCCAGGTGATGCAATCAACAGCACCTTTCTCCCCTGTAAATTCCTGGGGCTTACATGATACAAAGTATTTGTAGGTGCAACCCTTAGCACTGGATGCATCAGTATATTCTCTATCGCGATGAACGCTGTGCTCAGTGGACGAGTGTTTGTCGTCATCTTTCTTGGGTTCAGAGGGTGGTTTGGAGTGTGTCTTTGTTTTAGAGGGTGGTTTTGACACGGTTCTGCCTTGGGACTCAGTATATTGACGATCAATAGCTGCCTGAACAGCATTGTCAATCAGAGCCTTCAGTTGTGCGCCTGTCAGATGCACTGGCGTATTGTCATAGTCATCTTCATTTGTGTGGCTGTTCTCTCCATTGGGATCCGCCATTGTAACTTGAATCTGTTACAGAAGATAACAAAATTTTATTTAGGCGATTATTATATAATTGTCTTTTATGACAATTTGTCAACCATGGTACAGAGACCATATTTGGTTAACTTATTATTTCATTAAATATTAGGATTTGAATATATCCTATTTCAGCTATATAAATAGTATTGGCGGCATAAAGCCTAATCATGATGATGTTTTACAATATTAGCCGAGATTTCAGAGAACCAAAGGCATAGAGAATTGAACCGTAGTTCTTTTATCTCTTTCTGACAGGGAGTCATAGACTACCACTGCCTTTTGTCTTTATAAGACAATTATTACGGCCCATGGGCACTACACCTCTAATGGATGGTTTAATATGGTTGGCCCGTAGGCACTACATCTCTAATGGATGTTTTAATATGGTTGGCCCGTAGGCACTACATCACTAATGGATGTTTTAATAAGATTGGCCCGTAGGCACTACATCACAAATGGATGTTCTAATAATATTGGCCCGTAGGCATTACATCACAAATGGATGTTTTAATAATATTGGCCCGTAGGCATTACATCACTAATGGATGTTTTAATAGTATTGACCCGTAGGCACTACATCACTAATGGATGTTTTAATAAGATTGGCCCGTAGGCACTACATCACAAATGGATGTTTTAATAATATTGGCCCGTAGGCATTACATCACTAATGGATGTTTTAATAATACTGATCACCTTCATTGGTGATTTAACCCTATGATTTATAAATCATTTAGTTGGGTTTTGAAATCCTTAAAGGATTATTGTATAAGAATGACGTGCGTGATTTTAACGAATCACATCTGCCATGATTGTTAACATGCGTACAGAGGTTAACAGGGAATCAGAATCTTTTCAATTAGGTCGTACCATCTTGACTGGATCTTTAAAAGACACCAAGCTAGGTTTCACCTTTTAAGATTCTTTATTTAGGCAGATCAATATAAAAGGAATGGTTTTGATTTATTTTATATATTAAAACAAAACTCATAACATACATTCCAAAATCTCAAATACAATTACATATTGCCCTAAACGGGTCTTTCAAATAGTACATACCTCCACAGAGGTTTAAAAATTAGTGACAAGTCCACGCAGGGACTAATACAAGATAGGTGTCCATGCAAGGACTAAAGATAAGTCCACGTAGGGACTGAAATACGATAAGTTGTCCACGCAGGGACTTATTTCAAAGTAGAAATTACATTAGTACAACTATTAAGGGCTAATGGTCACGTTTCTTCTTTTTGCCCTTTAGTAGGTTTGCCAAGCCTTTGAGAAATCCTCGGTGGCTCTTTTTCTCTTCTTCGAACTCTCTCTCCACACGATCTAGTCGATGGAGTATTTCTTCCTGTTCAGGAGGAGAGAATCGTGGTTGTGGCGCTTGATGCGGAACTGGAGGTCTGGGAGGTATTGGATACCCATGAGCTGAGTAGTCCGGTGGTCCCATGTTTCCATGTGCTCCGTCAGGGTAGCGCGCATTATATCTTGCCGACACCACATATGGGTCACGCTCATAGCCGTAGTTGTATTGTGCTTGTGACGGTTCGAACGGGTTGTAAGCCGTTGGACCCGTATAAGCAGGTATGGGTTGGTCATACCCAAATGGTGGCGAATTTTGTGCAGCTGGTGCGGAGTTCGCCTCCTGTATAGGACTTGAAGGTCCTTCTTCTTGTAGTGGCAGATAGTGGCTACTACTAGAATGTCGAGGAGTGCTGAAGTGAATACCCCCTCCTCCTCGTGTAGACATACGAGCATTTGTCCTTCTACGCCTCGGCGGATCAGGTATTACTGGTTGCGCCGGTGGCGGAGGTGGTGGCGTAACTGCCACAAAGCGTGAATCCTCAGAGGGATCCTGTGGATGTCGCGGTTGTTGAGATGTCTGTTGAGGTGGTGTGTAGTACCACTCATGTCGGTCAAACAACGCTTGGAAACTGTCTGGTCCCTGATAGGGTGTGCCATGGAAGGATGACCCATCAGAGACTTCTATCGGATGCGTGGGCTACCACGAGCTGGTTCAGTAGGATCCTCATCTTCCTCCATGGGATCTTCAGAAAAATGGTCTTGTGGCCCTAGTGGAACAAAACCTGAAGGTTCCTGTATGTAGTCAGCTGGATTAAACTGACCTATGTAGTAGGGAGTAGGGTCGTCATAATTCTGGGTCGATACCGAACGTTGTAGAGGTATGAAGGAAGGTTGTGGGTTGTTGGGATCATTTTCTGAATTTGGCCCAAAGGAGTGCCGGTAGGATGGCGTCGAGCTGTGCGAAGTGGAATGCCTCGCGGGTTCGTAAAGATCTCTTCGTCGTTGTGGCTCTTCGCTCCGTGTCATCGAAGGATGTCTTGTACCAGATGGTCCAGCTTCGTTATCGTGATGTGTCACGACTTCTCCTCTGCCTCTTCTTCCCCTTCCTCTTCCTCGGAATATAACACGTGGCATTTTCCTGCTCCAAAATTTATTAAAAATTGAATCGAAAATAAAGACAATAAGGAGTATTAATCCGAATTTGTCCTAAGTTCTTGTCTAGACTCAAGTATGTGCAATTGTGTCATTGAGATTAAACACAGTAGGATGGTGTTTAATTCACTCAATGTTGGCTCTGATACCAACCTGTCACACCCCGATTTCCACGTGTCTCACCGGTGGGCCCGGTGGGGGATTACCGTGACGATGTTGGCAACAATATAGTCAAACCACACAATTATATAATGCACAGCGGAAGCATAAGATAAATATATAAACTTCAACCTTTGGTTGTAATATCAAATGTATTACAGGGGTTGAATATATCCACAGTGAATCGTAAATAAACATAAAGTATTGTTCCATCAGATGCTGCAATCAAGCTCGCGAGACTTATCACGGCGCTAGGGAGCTAATACCAGCCAATTTACGTTTAGGTACCTGCACTTAATCTTTTTGGGGAAAATACGTCAGTTTACACTGGTAAATACATTCAACTGACACATTTGAAAATGTTTATTAAAATTGATTTGAATGAACAAGGCACAAACTCTTTTATAACTTGGAAAAATATAATAAAATCTTGTGAACGTTTTACATGTTCTTTTATGCGTTCAGTAGCCCGGGTCGTGCCGGGTTAAAGATTTATAGACACACCACGTTTGCGTAAAACCGTAGTATAAAAACCAACGGCTACGTCTTTTAATTTAATGTCGACACTTTATACCGGGTGTACGCCTACACCGGGATGTCGATGGTCGTGGCCATTTCGTAAAATGATGCCAAGGATATCTGGGACAACGGTTATTAAACCCCCCAAAGGCTTATAAGCAACAAAACTGTTTAAATGAGCCGATCATATTATTTAATTAACCACCTAAGCGATGGAAGAATATAATGCTCAATCAAGCGGTATTAATATACCGTAACCCAAGCCCATATAGGGGAAATAAGTTAAAGTATTTACCTTTGCAAGTATAATTCCTTAATTTGGATTAAATCACCGATAGCTTTTACTGGGGCTCCTAATCTGGAACGAAGGTTTTAATTAACCTCTTAGAATCCTAACGAGTCTTTATAATGGCCGTAGCCTAGACCGGTTGGTTCCGATATATATAGATATGGTTTAATCGCGCGAAGAATGGAGTGTGATTCTGACCCAACAAGTTCAGAGACTTGTTTTATATGGGTTAATGGTTCACACTCTGGATTTTGGGGTTCAAATAAGATAATTTGACCCGTATCGGCTAATTTATGAAAACTAGTTTCATAAGCCGAACCGTGCGCTCAATAGGCGAAACGGTTAACCATGAGAGTCGTACGCTTATTTCCTAAGTCAATATGCCTTAAATAGGTTGTGGTATCAGTAGGATACTCTCCGTGATGCCCGTAACGAGTTTAAGTTAACATTATGCCCCGTAGGGGCTTTTCGGTCATTTTAAAGACTTTTAAAGAGCTTTTCGAGTTCTACAGGAAATCTGAGTTTCCCGAACAGCTTGTAAGGCTTAAAATACTTTATTTATTATTTAAAATCAGTAGCAACTGGAATCGGGTCAAAAGACCTTGTAGAACTCATGTTTTGGCCGAAAAGGGCATATTCGGTATTTACCGAACCGTAGCCATAACCGCAGGTTATGAGCGAGGTAAAAATTATTAAAAATCTTTAAAATTCCCAAAATATTATTTTAATACAGTGGGTAAAAGTTTTGGTGACGAAATCTTGGTTTAGATAGGTGTTATGCTAATTGCGCCGTTAATTACTAAAGTTTACTTTTAAATGCGCCATTTAGCATAACTCTCATTCTAGACCTCGGATTGATGTGAAACTTTAAGGACATGCTTATAATTTAATAAGCAAGGTTTTGGTCCGTTCACGTGTCCGAAATACTCGTTTTAATTTTAAAAGGCCGTTACGGTCAACTTTTAGGCGAATGACGGAATTGCGCAAAAGACTCGGATAACTCATGAACCGACCACAGAGGTTTATACCAACATGTGACCTGGTCCTAAGAGAGTCCTAAGGTATATCTATACCTCACTAAAACGGGTCAGAACTGAAGTCAAAGCAAAAGTCAAACTTTTGCGACATTCGGCTCCGAACCGGTTCAATATAGCAAATGGTCGATTCAAACGAGCGCAAATAAGTTTATATACTTAATATCATGTTTTATAAGTGTCAAAACAGGTTTCATAACATATACATTACAGATTATGCATAAATCGCTAAAATAGCTTTCTGTTGACTTTTTAACCGCACGTTTGACTCGATTTTTGACATAGTTAGAGTGGTGATCAGGGGGAACCTTTTTAGAGGTTTATTACCCACATAATTACCTACTCAAAACTACTTTTGATCCGTCATAAGACTGAACCATTTGCAAGTTATTGTAATGACAACCGTTAGTTACGACGGTTGCGTTTATGAGCTATAACTATGGAAATGCAGGACCAAAATGAGTATGAACGACTTACAGAAGTGTGTTCTTGCTTATAGAGCAGAGAAAAATGCTTGGAGCTTCTTTAGAATGACCAAAGAAGTTGATTTGTGTTGTGTGAATTGTTATGAGCCAATGTGGCTATTTATAGTGAAACTTAGGCTCTAAGATCATTACAACTCATGCTACACTGAGTGTGGATGATGGGCAGATGTCCCCTAAGTGTTATGGGTCGAGCATAGAGTGCCCATGCCCCATTAATTGGTTGTTGGTCGTTCAAAGGGTCCAAAGGTCAAGTAGTTACAATGTTTCTGCATCTGGGCGTCTAATGCGGCCCGCATGGAAGTTCCATGCGTTTATAATGCGGGCCGCCTGGGTTTTAAATATCAGGCGAGTAAAAGAGGAGGCTCGCGGCCCGCCTCAACTTAACCAACATGCAATGCGGGTCGCGTGGGGCCTGTTTTTCAGATTTTTAAAATCTTTTGAAATGATTACGAAATCCTGGTAATTAATAACGAAATCTTTCGTAATGATTTACCTGACCTTTCGGGTTTGAAGGGGTAACTTTGCGGTTTGGCCCTCGGTTATTTACCGATAGGGGCCTCGTGTTATTTACCCGCGTTGTTAAGTCCCCGGTTTATTTATTAATTATTCAGAAAGCCTTAACTTCTGTTATTGACGCTTTTAACCCTTCTCATACGAACCTGAGTATAACTTTCTCGTTTAAAAACGGAACTTCGCGGAATTTATACAGTATATTTTAGTGAGCGTATAATAATGTTACGAAGCTTTGGGAACGTTAAAGGGTCACTCAGAGGTATAATTAAACATGTTGACACAGTTAACCCCTGTAGTTCGTAATCTCTCACTTTCTTCCGCGTTTCGCTTCCGTACGATTTATGATTTATTCGTTTGAAGGTACAAGCATTTATTTAGGGTTACTATACAGTATATTTACCATTGTTGACATTTATAACCCTCGAATTTATATACTTTCAAGGTTTGTCAAAATTAGTCCTTTATTTATTATAGATGCCACGTGTAATCAAATGACACGTGTTAACACATCATTGGACACAAAATTTCGAGGTGTTACACTTCTCTTTCTTATTCACATTACTTGTTTCAAATTTGTTGGTTGAAGACTCAAAAACCAGCTGATACAAGCTGGCCAGAGATCCAGAAGCGAAAGGACCGACGGAGACAGGGTTTCCCCCTGAGTAGGCATTGGTAAACAAGTTTGTTCGGAAACTTTGCAACATCTCATCTCGCTGTTGTTGCTGCTGTAACTGTCGCAACAGATCAGCATTCCTCAAAAGGAAAGCATTGTCAAAACTCGGTAGTGGCGTGACAACTGGAGCGGTAACAGACAGCGTAGTGACAGAACTTCCACCCACAGAATTTGCAGCTGGAGGAACCGATGCGGAGCCTATCGAGGCTGCTGAAGCGACAACTGCTGCTGGAGCGATTGTGGAGTTAGCATTTCCTTCCCATATATCATTGTAAGATGGGAAAGGGCTGGTGGAGATTACTGTTGGTAATTCTGCCATGACTTCGAAAAAATGAGAACTACGAAGTGAATTACGTGAATTCGAGGGGATGGCGCCACTGAAGACTCAAAAACCAGCTGATACAAGCTGGTCAGAGTTTAACTTCAGGTGACCCGGCAAGAGACCTGCAAGATCACAAGAGACAAGCACGCCGTTAGCCTCGTCACAGGGAGGGGGGCCTCTCTGTGACCAAGCTCGGGCGTGAGAATAAGTATTTGTGAGGAGGAAATAAGTCAGGGAGAGAGAGAGAGTAGCGATTACCCCTTGCTGGAAGCCTTGGAGAGGTATTTATAGCTTTTGGGTATGCTGATGTGGCAAGTTAGTTAGGGTCGGACCAGTCGCTATCATGGCAGTTATGGGGGTGGGACCCAGTTAGTTATACCGGACCATCGTAATGTCCGGCCCGTCTTATGATGCGCGGTTCGGCTCTTGTTTATGGCGATGATTCGGTCCGGTCAGGGGACGTATCCTCATCATTGGTGAAATAGGGAATCAACACTAACAAGCAGAACCAACAAAGAGGAAACCGATTTTATTTATTTGTATCACTATCATATATTTGTGTTTGTTCTCTTATGAATGTTCAATTAAGCAAGGCTTGCACGGCCGGAACAAGTCAACGATCACCGACTCCGTATTTAAACAACTTAATCATGGCAAATCAGAACGAACGAACGGAATATTACCTCGGTTGCCAAACAGAAGTGAACCGGAGATTGAGGCGTTAGTGGTGGCCACAACGGTGCGGCGGCGAAGCTAGCGCGACGGCCTGAACAACGGCTGATTGCGGGTCTGAGAACTCAAGTGACCAAACTGATGGTGGCGAACAAAGGTGCGACAATAGTTGATATTGGTTCGACCGCAGACGGCAGCAACAAATTGGGTTCGTGGCAGCAACAGTGATGACAAGAAGAACACGGCAGCGGGCGGTTTAAATCAGAGAGTGTTTTCAGTCAGGTGCCTTGGTCGCTGAATTAGAACTTAAAAAAAAAACCAACAGAAATTTCATGTAGCTGGGTCACGAAGAAGCGAACGAAACCCTCTTCCGGTTGTCTGACGGCGGCGATAATGACACTGCTGTGGCGGTGTGTCTAACCATATATATATGTTGTTCGTGAATCGATAGAATTGAATGCTGGTAGCGTGATGATGGGGTAACGGTGATGTCGTAGCGGTCATGATGGCGGAGAAGTGGCGTTTGTGGTGGTTTGTATGATATGAAGGAAAGCTACGGCGATGGTTGAGTTGTGAGGTCAATAAGGTTTATAAACTAATAATGGTAACAACCAATCGCATCGAATGTTCCGGCCGATCCATTAGTAGAGATTTGAGAAATTGTCAAACTTGATATATATATATATATATATCTTTATGTTTCTAGAACCCTTTTATAATCCTCTACGTGATTTCCATCCATGTTTTTGTTTTGTTTTTTTTTTTTAAGTTAACCCTTTTTTTTAGGAAAAAAAAAAGAAAAAAAGCCAATATATATATATATATACACACACATTTAGCAATTAAAATATATCTTAGAACAGTAAAAGGTTATTAAATATAAATAGGCTTTTAATTGATTTCACTCTATTATTATAATTATAATTATAATTTTATTTACGAGTATTACAAAAGAGGTGTGGATACTTGAGCTTCATTTGATCCTCCGCTCCCACGTGAACTCCGGTCCACGCCTTGAATTCCAACGGACCCTAACAATCGGAATTCGACTGTGTTTACGCACCTTGACCTCCCGATCCATGATCTCAATAGGCTCTTCAACAAACTGTAGCTTGTCATCAATCTTGAGCTCTTGAAACGGTACAACTAGTGTTTCGTCAACCAAACACTTCTTCAACTGTGAAACGTGAAAGACATCATGAACATTGCCCAGTTCAGCAGGCAACTCAAGCTTGTAAGTGACTTTGCCGATCCGCTCCAGGATTTTGAATGGCCCAACGTAGCGTGGGTTAAGCTTGCCACGCTTCCCGAAGCGTACAACGCCCTTCCACGGCGAAACTTTCAACATAACCCGATCATTAACTTCGAATTCCAAAGGTTTTCTACGCTTATCGGCATAGCTTTTCTGACGATCCCGCGCTGCTACCATACGATTCCTGATTCGAACAATATTTTGTGAAGTTTCAAGAATGAGCTCAGGACCTGTGAGTTGACTGTCACCCACTTCGGCCCAACAGAGAGGAGAGCGACATTTCCGTCCGTACAGTGCCTCGAACGGAGCTGCCTGAATACTAGTGTGGTAGCTGTTGTTGTAGGAGAACTCTATCAATGGCAAATGTTTCTCCCATCCTTTCCCAAAATCAATCACACATGCACGCAGCATGTCTTCAAGCGTCTGAATGGTGCGCTCGCTTTGACCATCCGTCTGTGGGTGATAAGCGGTATTCATGTCGAGCTGTGAACCGAACAATTTATGCATTGACTGCCATAATTCAGAAGTGAAACGCGGATCTCGATCTGAGATGATAGAAGTTGGCACCCCGTGCCTAGAAACCACCTCCTTAAGATAAACTGCTGTAAGCTGAGAAAACTTATCTGTTTCCTTGATTGCCAGAAAATGCGCTGACTTCGTGAGACGGTCAACAATTACCCAAATAGTATCGTTTCCAACCTGAGTCCTCGGTAATCCTGTAACGAAATCCATAGCGATCTGTTCCCATTTCCATGTGGGTATCTCTGGCTGATGAAGTAGACCCGAAGGCTTCTGATGCTCTGCTTTGACTCTAGCACAAGTCAAGCATTTACTCACGTATGTGGCAATGAGAGCTTTCATATTCGGCCACCAATACAATACTTTAAGATCCTGATACATCTTATCCGATCCCGGATGAATAGAATATCGTGACTTGTGCGCTTCATCCATCACAAGTTCTCTGAGATCACCAAACAGAGGGATCCATACTCTTTCCATAATATAATAGATGCCATCAGATCTCTGCTCAAGCTGCTTTTTCATACCTCGTAAACCCTCAGGTTCGATGTTTTCTTCCTTCAATGCCTCAGTCTGAGCCGTACGAATCTTATCAGGAATGTTAGAATGAATAGTGAGCTGTAATGCGCGAACACGTTTAGGCTTCGTCTCTTTTCGGCTGAGTGCATCAGCTACCACATTAGCTTTACCCGGATGATACTTGATAGCACATTCATAATCGTTCAAAAGCTCTATCCAACGCCGTTGCCGCATATTCAATTCTTTCTGGTTGTAGATATGCCGAAGGCTTCTGTGATCGGTGTAGATGGTGCATTTGGTACCGTACAGATAATGCCTCCAGATCTTTAATGCAAAAACCACAGCCCCTAACTCCAAGTCATGGGTTATATAGTTCCTCTCGTGTACCTTCAACTGACGAGAAGCATAAGCTATCACCTTCTCGCGTTGCATCAACACGCAACCGAGACCCTGAATCGAGGCATCACAATAAACTTCAAAATCCTCTGTACCCTCTGGTAAAGATAGAATTGGCGCGCTGCATAATTTCTGTTTCAAAAGTTTGAAAGCATCCTCCTATTTCGTTCCCCAAGAGTAAACGACGTTCTTCTGTGTCAAGGAGGTAAGAGGTTGAGCAATCTTCAAGAAATCCTGAATAAACCGACGATAGTACCCTGCAAGACCCAGGAATTGTCGCACCTCCGAAGGATTCTTTGGTGCCGACCAATTCCTAATAGCATCGATCTTCGCAGGATCCACATGTATACCCATCTCGTTGATAATATGCCCAAGAAAGTGTACTTCCCGAATCCAAAAATCACACTTGGAAAACTTCACGTAAAGCTGCTCCTTCCTCAAGAGCTCCAAGATAAGACGTAAATGCCGCTCGTGGTCCTCCTTGCTCTTGGAGTAGATCAAAATGTCATCGATGAAAACAATAACGAAGTCGTCAAGATACGGCTTGCACACGCGGTTCATGAGATCCATGAAGACCGCTAGTCGGCATAACCAAAAACTCACAGTGGCCATACCGCGTCCGAATAGCTGTTCTGGGACCATCCTCCTCTCTAACTCGTACCTGATGATAACCCGACCTTAAGTCGATTTTAGAATAGAAACTTGACCCTTGCAGCTGGTCAAACAAATCGTCGATACGTGGCAAAGGATAACGGTTTTTGACCGTCATCTTGTTGAGCTCGCGATAATCTATACACATCCGAAAGGACCCATCCTACTTCTTAACAAATAACACAGGGGCTCCCCAAGGCGAAGAGCTAGGTCGGATAAAACCCCTATCCAACAGCTCTTGGAGCTGATTTGAGAACTCCTGTAATTCCCCTGGCGCAAGACGATAAGGAGCACGAGCAATCGGGGCTGCTCCTGGCACGAGGTCGATCTGAAATTCCACCTGACGGTGTGGAGGTAAACCAGGGAGTTCTTCGGGAAACACATCAGGAAACTCACGAACTACTGGAAAATCCCTGATCTTCCTCTCATCAGACTACGAATCAGTAACAAGGGCTAACATAGCAGGATAACCCTTACGCAGACACTTCTGAGCTTTCATTGCCGAAATAATGCTAACTGTGGCACCACTATGATGACTCTGAACCAATAAGGATTCTCCACTAGGGAGAGGAACACGCACAATTTTCTCTTTGCAGAGGATTTCCGCCTGATGCTTGGACAACCAGTCCATACCAATAACCACATCGAAACTTCCAAGAGTAATAGGGAGTAGGTCAATGTCAAACACTTGACCCATGAGGTTGAGTTTGCACCCAACAAGAACGTGTGAAGCTTCGATAGTTTTACCATCAGCTATCTCAACTATGTGCTTAGTTACAAGTGGTGTAGGACTCAACCCTAACTGACGACTGAATCCCATTGATACATAACTCCAATCGGCACCAGAGTCGAATAAAATAGAAGCAAATATACCATTTACTGAAAACGTACCGGTCACTACGTTGCCGTCATTCCGTGCCTCCCCAGCTCCAGTAGTAAACCCGCGCCCACGCGCACCTTTTCCCCCATTGTTCCCATTGTTGTTCCCAGCATTGTTGTTATTCCCATTGTTATTACCACCTGTATTTTGATTCAGCTGAGGACAGTCTCGCTTGATGTGACCCTCAGCACCACATTGAAAACAACCCTTATGAATACCCTGGTTCTGCTGAGGTTGATGTCTACCCTGCTGCTGTGACGGCTGCGGCGGGTTCGGGAGTAAAACCCTACAATCTCTGGCCAGGTGCCCCACCTTGTTGCACCGGTGACATGCCCGAGCACACTGCCCCCGATGATGATAGTTGCACTTACTGCACTTCGGTAGTTTTCCCGCATAAGAACCCTGACCTGAACTATTACCCTGATTTTGATTCACTGAAGAAGACTGGCTGAAACTACGATTGCTGCCAGTATCTGCCCTTTTCTGTGACTGCACTGAATTGGACGCCTTGTCCACGTCACTCCACTTACGCTTGCTGTCAGTGGCGGGGGTAATAGCTGTAGTAGTGACAGTAGTAGTAGCAGAAACACGTGGTGGCAGCGAATTGCTCTCCACCTCTTGATCAACGATCTTGTGAGCCAAACGGACAATCTGAGTTAAATTATTAAGGTTTGCCGCAATAACCAAACCCTTCACCCGTGGAGGTAATCCCTTGATAAACAACTCAATTCTTCGAGGCATTGGTCGGGACAAATTCGGACACAAGTCAGCCAACTCATACGACCGCTTCACGTATGCTTCAATCTCAGATCCCACCATTTTCAGATCATAATATTCGTTTTCTAATTTCTGTATCTCATCACGAGGATAGTATTCCTCCCTCATCAACTCCTTAAAGTCGTCCCACGTAGTGGCGTTTGCCGCCTCGATGCCCAACAGCTGAACCTGGGCATTCCACCATGTCAGGGCACCATCCTCGAGCGTGCCCGCAGCATACTTCACTCTGTCCCCAACCGGACAGTTACACATCGCGAATACGGACTTTGCCCTTTTGAACCAGCACAAGAGTCCTACAGCCCCTTCAGTTCCACTGAAGGTCTGCGGCTTACAATCCATGAAGGTTTTGAACGTGCAAACAGGCGGATGGTACGGATTCTGTTGCACCTGTTGACCTATTAACGAAAGAACATAAAACAAACAGGTAAGACTCACGCATGTGACGCAAAGATAAAGGGTGTTTGGTACACATCGTACCAGCCTGATAAGCCGCTAAGGCTTCAGCCACGCGAGTGTAAATGAGGTCGGTTAACTCAGCCTGAGTCATAGCAATATGGCCACGTCCACCACCGCGGCCTCCACCACGTCCACCATTACGTCCGCCACGTCCGTTCATGATTCTATATATAAGAAAAGGAAAGATTCAACATGCAAGTACAAGTAGGAGGCAAGCATTACTATGATCTCCACAGATTTCTACGTTCTAGCATAACATCAACTGACATAGCGGAACCCTTTTCACACTTGTCAAGTTTCACTGGGACTCACATGCATCCCACATTATTATTATGTGTGCACCCACAATAATAATCCAATTTGCATGTTCATCTCAGCTCCACTCAATTCGTATTAGAAAGGTTCCCCGAATTCAAGCAATAAAGTAGGTGACACTACAACATAGACCATGAAAGTTCAAGAAAAGTTGCACTCTTAAAACACGTATCGTGGGTTGTCATCATATAAGTTCATATTGTTGTGCCAAGCGTGCATTCACATGTAATGTTATCTAATAGCAAATACTAGAGATACTGCACTATAGTAAACAAGAGACGAACCTTGCAGTCTGGAGCTGAGTGTCTTGGTCGATTTCGGATCAGTTCGGTTATAGTATGGTTTTATAAAAAAGTTTGAAAACCAAGTTCACTATAACCAGTGGCTCTGATACCAAACTGTCATACCCCCAAAATACCACCTAGGGAGTGTCCCTGATAGGCGTGTGACGAACTGACAATGAGCCACTAATTACATTGAACTCACAAGTTTCAAAATAAAACTCCCTATTTAATTATAAAATTCCAACATGAGTTTATACGAAAACCAATGTGTTCAGCGGAAGCGTTATCAAAACCATAAGTTAAATATTCTCAAAACAATTGCATGAAAATCAATATTCCAATAAGTGTATCCAATCAGCACGACCCATGACCACTCAAACCACTCCAAACAGCAAGTTCCATGTCCAAGAAATCTAACTACCTGCGAGCATGCAACAAATGTATCAGACAATGCTGGCGAGTTCACAGTTTATGAAAACGTTTGTTACCAAATGTTTAAAACAGTCCATTAACATATGCAAGTAATACTGATAATATCTCGATAATGAACAAGATGGCTCCTGATGTATGTTTTGCCCTTTCCCCAGTGCTCCTATCAAAGTACTGGGCCCGACTGGGTCATTAGTTCACACCCGCCCTCTCTCAGGAACGGGGTGGGGGTGCCAAACCTAAGTAGCGCTACCAACTAATACCCGTTACCTCCTCGGTAACAATGAATGGGACTTAAAAATGATAGAATGAGAATATTATCCAATATGTACCCGTTTTTACCCAAAAGACTTATCCCTCCCTGGGATACCCACTGACTGTCCCAACCACCGGGACGCATGCTCAAAGTAGTGAACTCACCTTGGATTTGCTCGATGAAATTATTTACTCGATTAATAGTTGATCAACCACGTCCTAAAAGGAGTACCGTTAACAGTTAGTTTTACACGCGTTTATCATACAACTAATTAGCGTATTCGAGGTTCACAGCAAGCCTATTCTTTACTCATGAAATGCGCACATGTAATCCAAATCATAACAGTTTATCTATATATGTGGGGCATCCCCCAACTGTTTAACATGTAACTACTCAACATGTTATGTATACATATACGTAATCTATTGATACCCTCTTCAACTAGCTATTAAACACGTATGGTTCAAAGATAAGAAAATATATATATATATATATATATATATATATATATATATATATCACATCATAATTTATATACGACACATGCATTGTCCAGCCCAATTTATGCTTCCTGCGACCATGCCTTGGTAGTTTTACCCGACCCAACATGGCTGGCCCAAATCCAGTCATGTTGTTTAATTTACTCCGGCCCAGTTGATTTCAAATAAACTCAGCCGCCCAATCGTTTAGGCCACCAGCTCAATGATAACTCCCTAATAATAAACATTATAGTACTAACTCATGATATACAATAGTTATTTAAATCACAGGAAACTTTGTCTCATAACCATGCTATCATAATAACAAGTTAACAGTCCCACACGGTTCCTTCGTTGGTGTGCGACGGTCCAAATCGGTGGTCCGCAGACTGGGTTTGCAGCCCACTTCGATCCAGTGCAACCACATTTTAGCAAGCATTAATCACATTCAACTTACGAATCATCATATACAATTCATAACAGTTTCAGCATGTCATCAAATCAATCAAGATTTCATATCCTATCAAGTATCATTCATCATCTGTCACATACGTATCTAACATTCAGTTACAAGCACCCTTCTAGCGTATCAATTTCGGGTCACGTAAGTATCGTTCACATAACATAAGACTACCAACCAATCTCCTGATGCAACACTAATACAGCACAGTTCATGCGGAACATGATCGGGGATCGATTATCACACATTACAACAGACCCTATATAATCAACATAATGATCGATACAATTAAACCTATCCTATATTCACTACCCGAACCTAATATGCATACAGCCCTGATCATTCTTTATAAGACAGTCATCATAATCATGATCCAATAACCAAACACATACTCAAACATATAATCATGATCAAATAAACAGAATTTACATATGCATGGATTACTAACCACAAGCCGCCGTGAATAATAAAAGCAAATACAATCCGTGCGGAAACAATGTCTCGATGGGGGGGGGGTCTTGAGATCTACTGCCGACGCACAATAGGTATGTAGGTAGGGTTTGCAACGAGATGATTGGGGGGAATATAAAGAGGTTACGCACGTATGATATGCAATATAATTAAAGTGCAAGACCTAAATAATCATAAATGCATTGTGGGCCGGTCACACTCCTGTTGAGCTAACATTAAATGGGGCCGTGACCATCACTTATGCAAATAAGGTTGGGCTTGATTGAATTGGCCCAAAATCCGTAATTTAGTTTGTTAACCTATTAATGTTCGACTACCTGGCCCACTATAGGTGCGGGCCAAGATTAGTGGCCCAGTACCAACCAAGTCGTCTTGCGTTATTTAACCGAGTTAACGTAAGTTACAATTTAAGCTTAACGAGGTTATATCCGCACAAAACCTTATCACAATGAAAGAAAAGAATAGATCACAGGAAATTAGATTCACAAGATTAAACACTACTAACCATGGGAGTTTGGGTTGTCACAAATTTACTAAATATAACATTATTAAATGTTAAGCTAACAGATTGAAGGATTACAGGAAAGTTTCAACTTGGTCCTACTCAAATATGTTGAAAAACTTTTTTAATTGGTCTTTTTTACACAAAATGTTGTAACATTAACTATATTCGTTTATATAGTTTTTGAAAAACAGTTAATAGTATCTTCGAACATTATATTACTATAAATATATTATTTAGATATTTATAACTTTCAAACGTAATGTCGTAAACGTAATGGTGACAATATATGTTGGTCAGGATGATAGATTTAAATGGATTTTTTTAATAATAAAAAGCAAACGATCTTTAAATTTAAAATCAAGGTTTGTATAGTTACTGTAGCCAAGATGCTACATGAATTGTTATTATATAGTAATATACTAGTAATAATTAAATTTTATTTACTAGTATATTAATTTAAATTTAACCTTAAAATTAATATAAGGATAATTTAAATTACTAGTATATTAATTTAAATTATCGATCAGCTATATATACTCAAATATGTTTTTAATGGTTAATTTTAACCTTATATAAATTTATGTACACTGGTATAAATTTTGTATACTTATGTCATAAAGTGAAAGATTAACGAACCCTGTCCTTTCCAAAACCATGTTTAAATAATTCTTCTTTTTTTTCTAGAAGGAGGTGGTTACATATCTGAACAAAGAAAAATACACATATCGGAACCGACGCGATGTTTAGTGAAGGGATATAACCAAAGTTACTAATTGTAGTTATATATAATATAATACATCTGCCTAGGTAGCCTATGGGTGCATTTAATCATATTGGTTACTCATACTGTGAACTCAAAACGTAAAAATCATAATATGAATATTAAAATTTATCTACACAGAATAACACATAAATTGTTATATTAATTTCCTAACATAATGTTTAAGTTTTAGGTATTAAAAGAACACCTAAATGACTTAAACCAGTGGCTCTGATACCACCTTATGTCACAGCCTCCGACCCCACCCAGGGAGCGGGAGCCGTGAACCAGTCAAGTGGTATCGGTGTTTATTAATTTGGCAGCGGAATTTAAACATCAAGACCGTAGTTATGAAATAGTTTAAGAGTTTTAAAACACCAGGATTTCATAATAAATACATGGGATAAACCCAAGTTTTTCTAATAATACATTTATAAGGATAAACCCTAATTATTGAAAATATGATCTTTTTATTTAGGTAACTTTTATAAGCACTTCTTTAAGCTTTCAGTGCTCTACAGCTGGCTTCTATTAGCTTTACTTTAAGTTACTTGAAACGCGTTTTAAAAACCTTTTATCAGCAAGAAATACTGGCGAGTTCATCCCAATTTAATTAAAACAAGCTTTTATAACTTTACAGTATTGAGATCGATTACAATGTTTTTATCTACCCAATTACCACACACGGTACTGTCAATGCTGACTTGTAGTACTACAAGAAAATGGAGCTAATGCAACCCCAATAAAATGTTGCATTAGGTCTTGAAAAGGTTGCAATAGGTCTAATGCAACCTTTTATCAAAAGCTGCATTAGATGGAGTTGCATTAGACCTAATACAACTTTTTTGTTAGATAATGCAACCTTTTTGGAAAAGGTTGCATTTATTATTCAAATGCAACCCTTTTTACAAGCTAATGCAACTTTTTTACACTAAATGCAACTTTTTTCGAACACTTAAATACAACTTTTACTAACTCAAATGCAACCTTTGCTACACTCAGATGCAACCCTTTTTATATTCTTAGTAGAAAAAAATGCAACCTTTTTAAACATCAAATGCAACTCTATAGCATCATTGTTTAAAGTACTTATTTTTTTATTAATATACAACAAGATCCAATTACACTAACACAATAATAACATAAATACGATATATAATTGTTCCGGTAATTCTACATGTGTCCAATCTCAAAATAACAATGTAATAAATAAATATAGTTTTCAGTAAACATCCTATTAATCTAATCTAAAGTCCCGAAATACTTAAATGTGTAGCCTTTTCATAATATTTCACACCGTAGCTTGAAAGTTTGCTCATTGGCCTTCAAAACCTTTTCGTAAAGCTTTTAGCTCATTTTTTTCCTTAAGTGGCCCTCTTCAATACTTAGCGGACGCTTGGTTTAAACCTTAGCACCTATAATGGCAAAACAACATTGATAAAGCGAGTCAAGAGCAATAGGGAAAATCTACACATCACTTACTAAAAAATTATCAACATAAATCAAGTTTAAATGCAGTCTAATCAAGCAAAAAAATAGTATTTCAGAAGTAAAAAAATTACACTAAATAATAGGGATGAGCATGGTACTCGTTCCGTACTGAACCGGTGCCGAAAATCCTCAAAAGTGGGTACTGGTACCGAAGCATTAAAGACTTACCCTCATAGTGAATATACTTTGAAGCATTAAAGACAATAGGCAAAACAACGCCTAGATTCATCAGCAATCCAACCATTGAACTAAGACCGAACAAAGGCGCCACCAATACACGTACTATCAGACCCTCATTTACACTGTACAAAGCTAATAAAACACTGCCCAAATGCAAATAATAAGATAAAGATTGACATTTAATATAATAATAAATAAAGGCATACCTTTTTCCATGTTATTCCCATCTAAACCAAGAACATAGGATATCATATACTTTCAAGTGGTTCATTCACTACCCTACACGTGAAGGAACATAGTTTAAACAAACTTTGAGTCTTATTACATGGTTTACAACTTCACATAATTCATTAACTTAAGTCAAAATGTAACAAATATAGAAGCATGCTCGTATATTTGTTTTAAGGGGTCAAGAAAGATAAAAACAAGAGATGTCTAAATTTCGAACGAACCCAAGATGGTAACCCCATAAAAAAGACTTTAGATTCCACAGGCACACGAGTTAGAGAATGTCTTAAAGGTGCATCCAAGTACTCTTGGACCATATCATCCTAAAAACTCTACACAACAGACAGAATTTTCAGCACAATGCCCCCAAAACTATTGCAAATGTAATGATCAGTAGGAATGAAACTTGCCAAAATAAGCTAATATTATAATGATGTACAATCAATAGAAACCTCTAAGCGTCTTTACATTCAATGTTTTTTTTTGTTTTTGTCAAATCAACAGATGCAAAAAAAAAAAAAAAAAAAATTATGCTCTAATGACACAACACACATAAAAGGTCCATCTAAAGTAACTTTTATTTTACTTCCAAAGTCATTCTTTTTTTTTAATTACAATGCCTCATTTATTTGTTTTTTCATCCAAGCTCTTCATTTAAAAGACTCGTCAATCATTGCACACCTTTTTTTAAGAATGATTCTCAGCAAACATTATTTATATAAAATTATAAACGCATCAAACACCAAGCAGACGTATTAAACTATCTCCTAAACCAAAGAGCGTTGCTTATAAATTCAACCTCACAAGTTGTGGAAATGCATAGTATCATCAAGTACAGCTATACAAATAAATTAGTAATATGCGCAATTATAAAAACAAAATGTACAAGGAATAAAGGATTACAAAGAACTGTGGCAAAATTAAAACATATCAACACACAAATATCAAGACTATTGTGTAATAGAACTGTGTGATGTAAATTATAAATAAATAAAAAACCAAAATAGTTCAGCAAAATGGGGGTGAAAAAAAATGTTAAGGACTTTAAACTACATCGATCAAGTTATACATATTTAACAACATGAGCTACTACACATGTATCAAGTGATAGGCTAATAGCAGGGTTCTATAAAATGACATCAATTCTATGTCTACATTTTATCAAGTTCCAATCCTTGCAAACAACAAACAAAGTCTACTTCGCATAACTAGAAGAACTACATATGACAAAGCCCAAATTTGTGACACCTGATTTAGGCTTGTTTCATGGACGAATTCATTCAGCCAGAGTCGTTCCAACGTTTTTTGAGGCCCTAAGCTGATACAAAAAATGAGACCCCTTTTCTTAAAAAAAAAAAAAAAAAAACTCATTTTACTTTGGATGCACTTCATATCTGAAAAGCAGGTTAAACTAATTTGCATCTATCTAAAGAAAAGACATATAAACGAGCTGGTATATGCATAAAAAGTAGAAATCAACATGATGGAAAGAATTGGCATCATTTTGTTTCGCATCCAAGCTCAAATAGTAATTCTTTATGAATCTTTATTTATGTTATTTAAGATGCTATCAAACTGAAACAACACATATCATATGCTACTGATGTTCTTTGGTCTTCACAGTTACACTTTCTCAAATATTAACAAGAAATAGCAATTTCTACAGTAATGATAAATCACCAAGTTGTTATAACAAATAATTAATATTTCATATAACAATTGGCAAATGTAAAAAGAAATATAACAAAAAAAAAAAAAAAACAAGTTTAATACCTGGCTGCCAATGTTAGTCTCACAAGCCACTTATCAATATAAAAAGGTCAGCAAATAATTGAAGTCAAGAGCATCAAGAAGCTAGAATCAGTCTGGCAAGCCGTTTAGCAATGTTGCAGAAATCGGAAGCCATAATCAGTCTTCTCTTGCAACTCACGAATCACTTATCAGGAAGTCAAGAAGCCAAAATCAGAATGATGAATCAGTTTCTAAAAATTCCATTGAGTGATTACCGATAACGATGAATGAGTTTCCAAGATAACTATCGAACTTTTCGAACGATTGCGTTCCCAAAATTTGATTTTTCCTATTCCCTCGCTTCCTAGCATCACCTATAATTTCTGCCAAATCTCCTTAATTACTATATTGTCGCCTAGCAACTCATTTTTTTGGGCCTTATTTGTTCAGTTTCAGCCCAAATCCAATACACATACAAACAACTTCTTATCAAAATTGGAGGCCCTATAGTTTGGAGGCCCTAGGCCTTTGCCTAGTTTATATAGCCCATTGGGCCGGCTCTACATTCAGCGAATATAATTAACATCAATCAGAAAAAAAAAAACTTCAATCCTAAAGCAAATGTTCAAGTCAAAACATAAATTATATGTATTACAAATTAATAATATATAATTAATTTGTGTTTTATATCTATATACTATATTATAATACTCCAAAGTAATTCTTAAAACTTAAGTATTAAACATTATAAAGAAGCAACAACTTTATGCATAGATAAGTTGTAACTTTGGCTTAGGGTGTTTTTCAAAATAAAATTAGAATTTTCCTTTTTTAACCCTAAAGTTTTATTCTTTGACAATTTAAGTTTAAAGTTTTAATCTTTGTTTCCTTTTTAACCCTAAAGTTTTAATTTTTGACAATTTGAGTTTAAAGTTTTAATCTTTGGTAATTTAACCCATTTGATTAATTTGATTTTTCACTTCTAATTCAAAAATTTCCATCTTATACAATTTAACCCATTTGATTAATTTGATTTTCACTTCTAATTCAAAAGTTTCCAGCTTTTACGATTTAACCACTTTGGTTTTTTTTTACTTATGTATTGTAATATTGGCTTTGGGGGTTTTTTCAAAGAAAAAATGGTTATGCATTTAACCACTTTGGTTTTTTTTACTTATGTGTTGTAATATTGGCTTTGGGGTTTTTTCAAAGAAAAAATGGTTATGCATATGGTTGTTGTAACCTTGGCTTTGGGGTTTTTTCAAAAAAAATTGATTTTTTTACTTTTCACCCAAAAGTATTTCATAAATTACTTTTAACCCAAAACTATTTGTTTTTTTACTTTAAACACAAAACTTTTTAATATGTCCTCACAACTTTTTTTACTTTCAACTTTGGTCCTTTATAGTTTTCATTTTCCACATTTTTTCACTTTATGCTTCGTTCTAAATTTTGTGACTTAACACATCGCAACATGCGTCTTTGGTTTAACGTTTTTACGTTTCGTTCTAAATTTTGCGAGTTAATATGACGCAACGTGCATGTGTGGGTGAACGTTTTTACATCGTCTAATTTTTTCCTGTTTGACAGGTTCAACATAACGTGCACGTCCTAAATCGACTTAGTTATAACTAAAGAATCCCCGCCGCAATGTGGCGGGTCGTAATTCTAGTTACACATAAAATTGCTTAAAAGTACAACACCTAATGCACATGATAATCATTGTTTAAAGGTAAATGTGTCTTTTTAACAATATTTACACCATTGCCCTTTAAAACTTACATTTTTCTCCCCTTATCTTTACACATGCATTCCTCAATTTTATTTTTCTTTGTTTTCTTTTATATCTTTCAATATATTATGTTTTAAGAAGTTCTAAACATACCGTCAAAACATGCTTATTTTTGTCGACATGTCGATATAAATTTTATTCAATATTGAAATATTAATTATAATGTACAAGTTATTCATGCATTTATGTACAAGTCTTTTGATTCATTATAATGTACAGGTCAGTTAGACGGTTATAATATACAAGTTATTAGTGCATAAATGTACAAGTCCTTTAGTTATTAGTGCATTAATGTACAAGTCATTTAAGCACTTTTATGATTTAACTCAAATTAACTAAGGGGCTGTTTGACAACTTATGAATGGTTAAGTGCTGAAACAGTAAGAGGTTTAAACTATTAAGTGGTGAACCAGTAAGATGTCTGAACTATTAAGAGCCGGTATAATGCTTAACCGTTCAGAGGCAAATGTCTGACCAATTCAGATTATAGATCTTAAACATTCAAACTTAATATAATGCTTAACCATTCAGAGGCAAATGTCTGAACCATTCAGACATCTACTCGCGAAACAAACAGTCTGAACCATTTAGTGTTGAACCAGTAAAGAGTCTGAACCATTAAAAGCCTCATTAAGAGGTAAACAAATAACCCCTAAAAGTTTTTAAACATGTATAATCGTTTGTTCCCTCCACTTTGGATTTATTTTAAAACTTACATTTTCTCCCCTTATCCTTACCCATGTATTCCTCAATTTTTATGTTTCTTTATTTTTCTCTTATATCTTTCAATATATTATGTTTTTTAAAATTCAGAATATATCGTTAAAACGTGCTTATTTTTGTTGACGTGTTGATGTAAATTTTATCTAGTATCAAGATATGAATTATAATGTACAAGTCATTCATACGTTCATGTACAAGTCTTTTGACGTATTATAATGTATAAGTCAATTAGACGATTATAATGTACACATTATTAATGTATTAATGTACAAGTCTTTCAAGCACTTTTATGATTCAATTTAAATTAACTAAACATTTTAAAACATGTATAATCATAACCGTTCCCTCCAACTTTGTTAGTTAATTTAAAACTTACAGTTTTCTCCCATTATCTTTACCCATATATACCTTAATTTTTTTTAGTTTTCTCTTATATCTTTTAGTTTATTATGCTTTCAAAAGTAATTAATATAGCATTAAAACGTGCTTATTTTTATTGATATGTCGCTGTAAATTTTCTTCAATATCAATATGTGAATTATAATGTACAAGTTATTCATGCTTGGTGTACAAGTCTTTTGATGTGTTATAATGTACAAGTCAATTAGATGATTAAAATATACAAGATTTTAGTGCATTAATGTATAAATATTTTAAGCACTTTTATGATTTAAATTAAATTAAGTTCAAAATTTTAAACATGTATAACGATAACGGTTCCTCCAACTTTTAAGTTAATTTAAAAATTTGAGTTTCCACCCGTTATTTTTACCCATGTATTTCTCATTTTTTTTCTTTGTTTTTCTCTTATATCTTTCAGTATATAAATATATTATGTTTTATAAAAATTATGAACATAGCTTTAAAACGTACTTTTTTTGTCGACATGTTGATGTAAAATTTTATTCAATAACAATATGCGAATTATAATGTACAAGCCATTCATGCATTTATTCATGCACAAGTCAATTAGACCATTATAACGTATACGTTATTAATAAATTAATGTAAAAGTCCTTTAAGAACTTTTACGATTTAATTCAAATTATTTTACTCTTTATTCCTCAATTTTATTTTCTTTGTTTTTCTCTTATATCTTTCAATATATCACGTTTTAAACAAATATGAATATCCCATTAAACGTGCTTATTTTTTCAACGTGTTGTTGTATATTTTATTCAACATCGATATGTGAATTATAATGTACAGGTTATTCATGCATTCATGTACAAGTCTTTTAATGCATTATAATGTACAAGTCATTTAGATGGTTATAATGTACAAGTTATTAATGCATTAATGTACAAGTCCTTTAAACACTTTTATAACTTAATTCAAATTAACTAAAAAAAAAAAATTAAAACATGTGGTATAATCGAAACCGTTCCCTCCAACTTTGCAGGTAGTTTAAAACTTACAATCTCCCCCCTTAATTTTACCAATGTATTTCTCAATTTTAATTTTCTTTGTTTTTCTATTATATCTTACAATATATTATGTGTTTAAATCTTTTTAACATACCTTTAAAATGTGCTTATTTTTGTTGGTGTGTCGATATAAGTTGCACAGAACATTACATTACCAATTTATTCTTGTAGTCAAGAAACATGTCCTTGTGATTCTTAAAATGATAGCTTAAAGGAATTCTGGGTACCCGACTACATATTGTTATTTAAATAAATTATAAAAATACTAAGTTAGATGAATCCTATTTTCGCATTTGTGTATACGTTTATTGAGATGCAACAATGGCTTTCATATGTACTCGATACTTTTTATATCTGATTATTATTTAATTGACATGTTTAAGGCTAATGGAAACGCTACTGATTTAGGTTTGTGACACTCGAGGTTTTTCCGAACGAACACCTTGTAATATTTTGTGCATATATGATTATTATTAAATAAAAACGTGACTTTAGTACATGATATGTGTTGTGTATGTGTATTATATATAAATATATAAGAGCCGAGACTACGACCCGAGACCATGACTCGCAACCACTCGGTTGCGAGTGGGCCACTCGGTCTCGAGTGGGCCTTTGAGCCGAAACCATTTGGGCCGAAATCCCTAGCCCAACTCGTGACCCCTTGGTATATAATCCCCAACTTTCCCCATTTCTCTCATTTGTTACCAAACAATCCACACATAGACTCTTCTATTCTCTCCCACTAGAAAACCCCAACAACACCACTTTCCTTCTCCTTGATCTCGGTTCAAGCTTGGAGCATATCGGACAAGACACTCGGTCAAGACCATCACTCGGACACTTCATCTTCTCTCATTTTCTTCCTTTCTTTCGGCTCATCCTCCTTCTTCACAACCGGTTAGTGTTGTTACTATGTGCATGAGATTTATGTATGTTGTATGAACTAGAAATGCTTGGTTAGAATGGTTATGCATGATTCTTAGGTTGATTTGTAAAGTTTGACAATATTTGGTAACATGTTTAGAAAATGGTAGTCTAAGAGAGTTCATGGCCAACCAAACTATACTTCTTTGTTTCTTGCAAAATGTTGATGTTGAACTTAAGATTTCGGCTATGTAATGCATGTTTCTTTGTTCTTGCCATGATAATCTTGTTATAAACATATGATTTTTGTTCATAAAATATGGTTATATGTGACATGAAAACCCTAGAAAACTATGAATGTAAGATGAACTTGTTTGAATGGGGTTTGAAGATTTTAAAAAGGGTAATGTTTGATCTATTGTTGTATATGGGCAGATTAGGAAAAGTGTTAGTGAAATATTATTGGTTGTTTCCTAATCTGGGTCTGAATACATGGTACAATTTCGGACTGTTGCTTCTGCATCATCACGTGTACGTGAAAGGGACAGCTTACGACTCGCAACCGCGTCGTTGCGACTCGCAACCAAGGCAAGACAGCTCGAGACCACATAGTTGCGACTCGCAATCATAGCATGACAACTCGAAACCTCATGATTGCGACTCGAGACTACGACGGTTGCGACTCGCAACCACAGCATGATGACTCGAGACCGCACGGTTGCGACTCGCAACCATAACGTGACAAGCCGAGATCTCCTGGTTACGACTCGAGACCATCTGGTTGCGAGTGGGCTGCTCACTTTGGTTATTGGGCCATTATGTGTATCATGGGCTATCTGATAAATGGACTATGTGTCACTGTGTTCTGTTTGAATGTGTGAATGTTAGGGCCGGCCCAATAACCCCATGACTGTTTGTATTGTTTTGCATGTTACGTGCCAGTATGTGTTTTACGTGAATACTTGTATCTGACCTATACCGGTAACCATGTTAGGACGTGGTGACCAGCGTGTTTGACCAAGTAACCTAAACCTACCGAGCAACCCAAGGTGAGTTCACAACTTAAAAGCATGCGTCCCGGTGGTTTGGGACACGAGACTAACAACCCTATCCCCTGGTAAAAGGGGATACCATTTACATACTTTCCCTGGTTATTGGGAACAAAACTTACTTTTCCTTCCCTGGTATTGGGAAACCTTTTGGACAATCCTATCCCCTGGTAAAAGGGGATACCATTTACATACCTTCCCTAGTTATTGGGAACAAAACTTACTTTTCCTTCCCGGGTATTGGGAAACCTTTTGGTTAATTACTGTTTATACGGATTGCAACCAACGGCACTAAACGAAACTCTATCACTCAAGTCCCTACTACAAATACCGATTAGTCGCCGGGTTAGGCGAGCGGGTTATTAGTTGATAGCGCTATTTAGGTGTTTACCAGCCTCACACCGTGCCCTGGTTTGGGACGGTCGTGAACTAATGTACTCAGAAATCCGTCAATGATGATAGAACATTGACATCGGGGCATCCTGCGGATACGCAACGGTTACCTAGTGTTCGGTATTGGAAAAACAGTTTAGTCGCTAACTTTTGGGGTAGCTCCCCATGGCATGTATAAACGGGTAAATTAACCGGCGAAACAAGTTTTTGGTAATTAAAACTGGACAACTAGTGAACTCACTCAGCATTATTGTTGACTCCTTACTGCATGCTTTGCAGGTAACCAATGATTCAGGAGCTGCTACTTGGGGAAGTGTAGTGTTCGTCAAACCCGTGTGTTGGGATAACTGTTTTGATCAATGAACTGTCTTTAAAACTATTTTGGTTTATGCTTCCGCTGTTTTGTTAAACTAATTACCGAATCTAAACTCCAATGTTGTTAATTACTTCGGATTTTAAATATTTCTACTATTAATTAAATGCTCAGTATAATTGGTGGCTGGATCCTGGTCAGTCACGCCCTCGAAGCGGGTGTTATCCGCAGGTGGATTTTGGGGGTGTGACAGATTGGTATCAGAGCCATTGGATTATAGTGAACTTGGTTTTAAAAAGGGGAAAATCTTTTTGGAGAAAACCAGACTATAACCCGTGACTCGTGACGACACTACACTCCAAGTACAAGGCTCAACACTTTTGACCTCATAGCTCGGACCAGTGTTTACTTGTTTGCTTACTTTATGTTTCCTGTTCCGCTATACGTACTAGTATGCTTAACTAGTGAACGCCCACATACGATATTGCATGTGATTGCACGTTAGCACACCAATATGAATTCATGAACACTTTCTCGTATCATGTGATTGATAGGGTGGTAATTCCCTAAACCTCCGTGACTTACACTACTTAATACTCTTTGAAATCTACTCGAGTGTGGGGAACCATTTGACATGAGTTAAGAGGAGCTGAGATGAACATGCAAATCACAATATTATTGTGGGTGCACACATAATAATATAGTGGGGTGGATGTGAGTCCCAGTGAGGCTTAACAAGTGAAAAAGGGGTTCCATTTCGTTATTTGTATGATGAGAAACACAACAGTCCATAGGAGCCGTAGCAGTGATTGTCTCCTACTCGAACACGATCTTTTCACTTCTCACTGCACCCCTTTCGAACCTCGATGCTATCGAGTATTACCTGAACACCCATATGAACGCCTAGCGAACTGTGTAGAACATTAGGTGCCTGTACGAGCATCCCCGGGATGGGTGTTGAAACGACAATGATTGGTCTATATCCTTCTCACCTTTCTTCGCTTGCTGGAACGTAACGTGTTGACGTCTTAAATCCCGAAGTGCGATCACTCCTGCAACACTATCTCAACATACCGTGTATTAATCAGTCAAGAGGATAGACGTAGTACCCTACTGGCTTCAGCATTTGAACGACCCTAGTCACCGACAACGAGCATCAGCGAATTGACTCCAATCGAACCCTTAACCCTAGTCAGCGGCTCATAGGAGCCAGCTCTTACGAATCAGTCGGGCCATAAGCGATGACAATCGACAATGGTGCGGAAATGCGTAACAGCCAGCTCAATAAGTACACCTTGGGACGCGGCACGGAAACGCGACAAGATGGACTTGTCAGTGAAGGATCGTAGCGCACCATTTCAAGCAACGACATCAGAAACAACAGTCGCGACAACATCAAGGTCAACAACCAGGGGAATGATAATAGGGAATCCTCGCAACCGTAACAACAACATTGGAAATGATGCTCGTGGAAGGGCATTTAGGATTGGCGCAGGCGACGCCAGGCATAGTAGCAACATGGTAGCTTGTATGGGTAGTTGTTTGCTTCATCTCTATTCTGCTTGACCCTGATACTTCTTAAAACCGAACCAGATGTGGAATCGACTGATGGCAAGTCATATAGAATCTCAAAAGTTCGTTAGGGTGTAAACACGACCTTGTGGGACGAGTGTCCGATGTCGACCTTCCTTCTACCACCCTCGATGGTTACAACGCAGTAGTTAGTGTGAATTGGTTACCCAGGAATCACGCGAATATACCCAGTGAGGAGAAAACTTTGTGTGGAGAATCGGCATTTGTTCTAAAGCATCAGAGTAGTTCAATAGTTAGCGCCATTTCAGCTGTGAAGGCCAGAAGCGTCTACAGAGGGATTACTCCGTTGTGTTAGCAACCGCTACGGATGTTAAGGCTAAGGAAAAGTGGATCGAGGATCCACCAGTTGTTCGTTGTTTCTCTCGGCGTGCTATCCGAGGAACATTCAGTTTTTCTTCCGAAAATTTGTTAGGCGGAATCTCAGTCTGATCTCACGTCTGAGGCAGCCCTGATTACTTGTACTTTTACCATTTTGCGCCGGGAAGGTCGCAAGATCTATCAAAGCAACTATAGGAACCGTTGGACAGGAGTTTTGTAGGGTCTAGTTCTTCGCTTTGGGGGAGCCCCACTTATCCTAGGGAAGATGGGCCTTTTTCGTGTGTATACTGACTATTAAGAGCTCATCAAGGTGACAGCCCAAAACCGTTTGTCTCGATCCTGTATTGACAACCTGTTGACCAGTTACATGGGTCATGCTCCTATGTGAAGATTGAGTAGCGAACGAACTAACATCAGATGGAAGTCCAAAGGGAGGATGTTCCTAAAACGGCATAGTGAACGCAATAAGGCCGTTTCCAGGAGACACCGGATGAATTATTCCATGACCTTTTGGGGTGAACAACCCACCAGCTGCTTTATGGATCACGCTGCAACTGTGTTTATCTAGTACGTTTTGAATCGCTTCTAGGAGAAAGGGGCACCTTGAACAACCCTTGTATTCCATTGTAGAGCTTCTAGGGGAGGAGCGTCTACGTGCGAAGTCTACCTAAGTATGACTTCAGGATTCGGGAAGTACACATTTTCTTTTTATCAAACAACGAAGTGGGAATACACATGGATCTCGCTAAGATCCATTTGGTTAGGAACTGATCAACATCAAAGATCCCTTCGAGGATACAGGAGTTTCTTGGTCCCACTAGATACTATCGCAGCTTAATCACAAGATTTTCGAAGGTCGCACAACTTAAGTCTCGTTGGCACATCAGGGTGTTGTGTTCGTGAAAGACCAAAACAGGAGGACGTCTTTTCAGCTTTCGAATCCCAACTTTGTAATGCACTGAACATCGTCTTCACCCTAGGGTACGGGTGATCTAGCGGTATACCATGATGCTTCGAATCAGGATCCCAGTTACACACGGATGCAACGCGAGAAGGTTATTGCTTACGCCTCTCGACAACTTAGGACGCACGAAAGGAACTACACAACGCTTGATTTGGCACTGGGAGCAGTGATCTTCGCACTTAAGTTATGACGGCATTACCTATACGGAACCAAGTGCGCCATCTACACCGACCACAGAAGTTTAGAACACATATTCAAGCAGAAGGAACTAAATATGCGACAGCGACGATGGGTCGGACTGCTGAATGATTACGAGTGCCAGGTATCACCCGGGCAAGGCCAATGTAGTGGCAGACGCCCTCAGTCGGAAGGACACTACGCCCAAGCGCGTAAGAGCTTTACAACTCACGATCCATTCTAGTCTACCTTCGCAAATACGAGCTGCTCAGATAGAAGCACTGAAACCAGAGAACGTTAGAGCTGAAGCCCTACGCGGGTGATCTATGGCGACTTACGAGAACTTGCGAGAACTTGCGATGGATGAAGCGCACAAATCTCGCTACTCAGTACACCCTGGTTCGGATAAGATATACCACGATATTAAGACTACGTATTGGTGGCCTAGCATGAAGGCCCACATAGCAACTTACGTCAGCAAGTGTTTGACTTGTGCGCGAGTCAAGACGGAATATCAGAAACCCTCAGGCCTACTCCAACAACCAGAGATACCACAATGGAAATGGGAGCAAATTTCCATGGATTTCATTACTGGCCTACCTAGATCACAGCGCGGAAACGATACTATCTGGGTGATCGTGAATCGACTCACGAAATCCGCACACTTCTTGGCGATCAAAGACAACAGATAAATTCTCCACTCTGTCGAAGATATACCTCAAGGAAGTTGTTTCGAGGCACGGGGTGCCCACCTCTATCATCTCTGATCGAGATGCACGTTTTACTTCGGAACTGTGGCAAGCAATGCACAAGTCTTTTGGCTCACGTTTAGATATGAGCACAGCGTATCACCCACAGACGGACGGGCAGTCCGAACGCTCTATGCAAACATTAAAAGACATGCTTCGCTCTAGTGTAAACGACTTTGGCAACAGCTGGGAAAGGCATCTGCCACTCGTGGAATTCTCGTATAATAACAGCTACCACACCAGCATTAAAGCTGCTCCGTTTGAGGCATTGTACGGACGTAAATGCCGGTCACCTCTTTGTTGGGCAGAGGTGGGGGATAGTCAAATCACTGGTCCAGAACATGTGGTAGACACTACTGAGCGGATTGCTCAAATACGACAACGCATGGCGGCCGCTCGTGACCGTCAGAAGGCCTACGCCGATAAGGGCAGGAAACCACTTGAGCTCCAGGTTGGGGAGCGGGTATCACTCAAAGTTTCACCCTGGAAGGGTGTGGTTCGTTTTGGTAAACGAGGCAAACTCAACCCACGGTACGTTGGACCTTTCGAAATCCCTGAGAAAATAGGCAAGGTGGCCTACAGACTGAACTTACCAGCAGAACTCGGTGCAGTTCGCAACGTTTTCCATGTGTCGAATCTGAAGAAGTGTCTGTCAGATAGACGCACGTAGTTCCTCTGAAGGAACTCACTATCGACGAACAGTTGAAATTCGTCGAAGAACCTGTCGAAATCACGGACCGGGATGTTAAGGTCCTCAAGAGCACTAGAATACCTTTTGTTCGAGTTCGTTGGAACTCACGTCGCGGCCCAGAGTTTACCTGGGAGCGGGAGGACCAGATGAAGTCCAAGTATCCCCAGTTATTCCCAAACGAAAACCCCAGCACTGAAGCTACAACCGAATTTCGGGACGAAATTCCAAACTAACGGGGGGATGATGTGACACCCCGTTAAAACACGCTAGCTTGGCAGTGGCTGCTTCAACTTTCGGGACGAAAGTTCTTAAAACTTGGGGATAATGTGACACTCGAGGTTTTTCCGAACGAACACCTTGTAATATTTTGTGCATATATGATTATTATTAAATAAAAACGTGACTTTAGTACATGATATGTGTTGTGTATGTGTATTATATATAAATATATAAGAGCCGAGACTACGACCCGAGACCATGACTCGCAACCACTCGGTTGCGAGTGGGCCACTCGGTCTCGAGTGGGCCTTTGAGCCGAAACCATTTGGGCCGAAATCCCTAGCCCAACTCGTGACCCCTTGGTATATAATCCCCAACTTTCCCCATTTCTCTCATTTGTTACCAAACAATCCACACATAGACTCTTCTATTCTCTCCCACTAGAAAACCCCAACAACACCACTTTCCTTCTCCTTGATCTCGGTTCAAGCTTGGAGCATATCGGACAAGACACTCGGTCAAGACCATCACTCGGACACTTCATCTTCTCTCATTTTCTTCCTTTCTTTCGGCTCATCCTCCTTCTTCACAACCGGTTAGTGTTGTTACTATGTGCATGAGATTTATGTATGTTGTATGAACTAGAAATGCTTGGTTAGAATGGTTATGCATGATTCTTAGGTTGATTTGTAAAGTTTGACAATATTTGGTAACATGTTTAGAAAATGGTAGTCTAAGAGAGTTCATGGCCAACCAAACTATACTTCTTTGTTTCTTGCAAAATGTTGATGTTGAACTTAAGATTTCGGCTATGTAATGCATGTTTCTTTGTTCTTGCCATGATAATCTTGTTATAAACATATGATTTTTGTTCATAAAATATGGTTATATGTGACATGAAAACCCTAGAAAACTATGAATGTAAGATGAACTTGTTTGAATGGGGTTTGAAGATTTTAAAAAGGGTAATGTTTGATCTATTGTTGTATATGGGCAGATTAGGAAAAGTGTTAGTGAAATATTATTGGTTGTTTCCTAATCTGGGTCTGAATACATGGTACAATTTCGGACTGTTGCTTCTGCATCATCACGTGTACGTGAAAGGGACAGCTTACGACTCGCAACCGCGTCGTTGCGACTCGCAACCAAGGCAAGACAGCTCGAGACCACATAGTTGCGACTCGCAATCATAGCATGACAACTCGAAACCTCATGATTGCGACTCGAGACTACGACGGTTGCGACTCGCAACCACAGCATGATGACTCGAGACCGCACGGTTGCGACTCGCAACCATAACGTGACAAGCCGAGATCTCCTGGTTACGACTCGAGACCATCTGGTTGCGAGTGGGCTGCTCACTTTGGTTATTGGGCCATTATGTGTATCATGGGCTATCTGATAAATGGACTATGTGTCACTGTGTTCTGTTTGAATGTGTGAATGTTAGGGCCGGCCCAATAACCCCATGACTGTTTGTATTGTTTTGCATGTTACGTGCCAGTATGTGTTTTACGTGAATACTTGTATCTGACCTATACCGGTAACCATGTTAGGACGTGGTGACCAGCGTGTTTGACCAAGTAACCTAAACCTACCGAGCAACCCAAGGTGAGTTCACAACTTAAAAGCATGCGTCCCGGTGGTTTGGGACACGAGACTAACAACCCTATCCCCTGGTAAAAGGGGATACCATTTACATACTTTCCCTGGTTATTGGGAACAAAACTTACTTTTCCTTCCCTGGTATTGGGAAACCTTTTGGACAATCCTATCCCCTGGTAAAAGGGGATACCATTTACATACCTTCCCTAGTTATTGGGAACAAAACTTACTTTTCCTTCCCGGGTATTGGGAAACCTTTTGGTTAATTACTGTTTATACGGATTGCAACCAACGGCACTAAACGAAACTCTATCACTCAAGTCCCTACTACAAATACCGATTAGTCGCCGGGTTAGGCGAGCGGGTTATTAGTTGATAGCGCTATTTAGGTGTTTACCAGCCTCACACCGTGCCCTGGTTTGGGACGGTCGTGAACTAATGTACTCAGAAATCCGTCAATGATGATAGAACATTGACATCGGGGCATCCTGCGGATACGCAACGGTTACCTAGTGTTCGGTATTGGAAAAACAGTTTAGTCGCTAACTTTTGGGGTAGCTCCCCATGGCATGTATAAACGGGTAAATTAACCGGCGAAACAAGTTTTTGGTAATTAAAACTGGACAACTAGTGAACTCACTCAGCATTATTGTTGACTCCTTACTGCATGCTTTGCAGGTAACCAATGATTCAGGAGCTGCTACTTGGGGAAGTGTAGTGTTCGTCAAACCCGTGTGTTGGGATAACTGTTTTGATCAATGAACTGTCTTTAAAACTATTTTGGTTTATGCTTCCGCTGTTTTGTTAAACTAATTACCGAATCTAAACTCCAATGTTGTTAATTACTTCGGATTTTAAATATTTCTACTATTAATTAAATGCTCAGTATAATTGGTGGCTGGATCCTGGTCAGTCACGCCCTCGAAGCGGGTGTTATCCGCAGGTGGATTTTGGGGGTGTGACAAGGTTTAAGTGAACCTTTGAGTTGTTTGGCTAGATCAGCCCGTAGGTTTTGAAAAGATTGCTTAAGTGTTATGTTTGTGCCGCAACGCGCGGACACCCAGCTAGTCTGATCTGATACATGTGGTGTATTCTGTTATGTAACACTCTTATTAAAGGACGAGATTTAATATATATATATATATTACTGAATTTTCATAGAAAATCATAGGTTACAAAAGTTTTCATGTTTATAACCATACATATTCATGATACGCACAAAACGAGTGTTAGGGTAGCACTTACTAGTCAACTACCGACTAGTTAAAACATTCAAAACACAGTTAACAAATTCAATTACAACATAAACATAGTCTAGACAAAGTTAAGTTTACCGCGAAAGCTTCAAAAACTAGTGTTCAGTTCTTTAGAGCATGCTTGATCATCATCCGGAGCGTCCACACTTTTACCTATGGTCAAAACCACTTAGAAAGTTAGTATTGACACGATTAAAATGCATATAAACAAGTCCTAGCATCAAAACATCGAAAAGAAAACAAAATTTCAACTTTGCACCTGTCGCATGGCGCGACAGGTCTTCGCGTGGCGTGGAAAGCCTCGCGTGTCGCGCCAGACCCTTAGACTCCATTCGCGTGGCGCGAGGGAGTATGTTTTCCAGCAGGTCCAGTTTCTGGACCTGCATTATTCCCAGCTCCGAAAATTTCCAAAATTCTAACTTTAAATCCTCATAACTTTTTACTCGGTTATCCGTTTTCAGTGATTCTTTTTCCTATGAGTCTGTAATGAAATTACGGAGCTAACCATGTAAATTTCATATTATAAAAACCGAATTACGAATAAACGATTTACAAATTCCTTGTTTTAATTATTCGACCCGTTAACTATATGTGTATAATTCCAAATTCTTATTCTAAGACCTTTTTGATGCAAGTACCCAAGTTCCCGGGCCTGTACATCTTGATGTATTTGCGCCATTCTTGGCTTTGTGTTTCCTTGGAACTAAAGGCTCGTTTCCTCGGAATTCAACATTCCGTTTTAAACAACCTTGGCAACATACTTTCATTTATTTGATCGAATATCCTGGATTCACAATTTAAAGTATCATAGCTAGATTCATAAGCGTAATGCAACCAAACACTTAACAACTTACGAAACTATCATGTCGCTATTGTTATGATTCCTTTTTATGGCATCTATTCAACCCATTTGACTATCTAGTGAAAACCATCACTTTATTAGCAAGCCAAACCCAATCCCAAGTCTTTATTTTGACCCGTTTGATGTTCGAGTGAACTACGCCACTTTAGAACTCATCAAACGCATCCTTTACACTACGATTCTATCTATACATTAAACTCAAACATATATGCGTAATTTAACGAGACTAAAGTCACGTACCTTTAAAGCACACCTTTTCCGCGTGTATCTCCTCCGGCGTGTCCGCTTGACGTTCCGGATTCCTTGCCTATAGAGTTCCATTCATAACAAGTTTAGAACTCTTTCATAAGCTTTAACGCATTATTTTCTAACATGGTTAAATCTGCGTTTTTACCCGACTTCTAACATATTAACCCTCGTTTAGGCATTTTATCAAACACCTAACGGTCCAGATTTCTATATGATAAAAACCAAGTTCATGGCTTGAAATTTTTCACCCAATTTGACTTCAATCAAGCAACTACTCACATATTTCAACATCAATATTTCAGTGATTATCTCATAATTTCAGTTTATACTAGAACAAGAGTCTTAATCCTAGTATTTATCAAGTTCTACTAACTTGTTAATCACCCACTATGGAGATTTTGATCCTTACAATTATCATGCAAGATTTTTTTGACAAGAAATCATCTAGGGTTTGACCCTAAACCTTATATTACTTCCAATTTCATGTTTACAACACATAATTGAGCTCAACACTTGATTTCAATCACATGCAAGAATTTCGGTTGAATCAAAACAACCAAATTTGACATACCTTATGATCCCCTTAACGAGGTGATCACGAATCTATGTTCAGATTTCGATTTCAACTTGGATTGAGCCTTCAATTTGTGAGTTTAGTGATATTTAGGGTTTTGAGAATGGGGGATCGCCCCTCTCTGTTCTTGATCGACCAGACACCTCAAATGGGGTGTTTGGTTTTGTTTTTATTGAAATTAGTAATACAAGTTTCATTTTTTAACAGCATAGGTCCCTCCACTTTTGGTTTAACATATAGTTTGGTTAGTTTAACCCTATTTCAAGTTATTTCTAGACTTGTAGTTAACTAGGTTATAATTTCCTAGTTAATTAATTCTTGTTTATTTAAACTTTATAACTTTAATATAAAGTTTCATATTTTCGGGGTGTTACATGTTATATGTTGAGATCTTCAAAGTAAATTTTATAACAACCCTCCTAAAATTTTCGACACCCTAAAAATAATTAAAATATCCCTATATGTCCTAAAATACACCCGTATACAAAAACAGGCCCCGAATACCTTTATTTTTATTAAATTTAATTAAAAACCAAGTTTTTAGGGACTTTCCCGGGCCGTGTAAGACCCCTCCTTGGTCTACGCGGGGCGCGAGCGATAGGACAAGAGGTGCAGCTTGGAGCTGCCACGTGTCGCAAGCGTGTCGAGCCTATAAGTTTATGACCGGTCATAGCTAGGCCCTACAGACCTACGCCGCGGGCCGCGTAGCCTTTGGCTACATCCTTCGCGGGTCGCGAGGAACCTGAAATCAGGCCCTATAAATAGAGGCCATCGGCCGATCAGTCGAATTCGCTCACAGTTTCTTTCTCTCTCGAATTTCTATATAGTCAAAGTGATTTTCAGGCAAAATACCCCCCTAATTAGCGAAGCCCTGCCTCGTTGTAAGTATCATAACCCCAGTTACGTATTAGATACGCTGCCCGATTGATCCAGGGTTCCGTAATGGCTGTCGTGGTTCTGCTCGACGTAGTCGTTGGAATGCCGTCTCGGGGAGGGTATTACTAATGTAAATATTGGGTTATTACACTAACGCGTGTGCATTTGTGTAATTTATAGATAATCACCAAGAAATCCTTAAAGAAAACCCTAAAATAGCAATGTGAGTAATTTCCTTTTTGTAAACTATTTTTACAAAATCTTTATTTATTTAAATTTTAATTAGCAGTGATTGAGTCTTTGTAATTGTTCAATTACTTCCGGTATGTTGGGGTTTTGTATACAAAATGTGAAACACGTTACCATTGGACAAAGAGTTAGCCAATGTGTAATATGACCCACCAGTCAGGATTGACAGTACTGAATGAGTAATTGTGTAGATGTAAACATTGTAATCGCTCTCAATACTGTTAAAGGATAAAACTCTTCTTGAGTAAACTGGGATTCTCTCACTAGTATTTCCCACTGACAAAATGTTTTTAAACGCGTTTCAGGTAACAAAATGTGAAAACCAAATAGAAGACAGCTGGACAGCACTGAAGGCTTGAAAAAGTGGCTATAAAGTTACCTAAAATAAAGAGATGTTTTATTTGAATAAAATAGGGCTTATCTCTATGAAAAATGTGTGTACTTGAAACTTGGGATTTTCCCATGTGTTTAATATATTGAAAGCGTGGTATTTTGCTCTGATAAAATATTTCCTAACTACGGTCCTGATGAAATTTCCGCTGCCAAAATGATAAACACTGATACCACTGAAACTGGTCGCGGCCGCCCGTTTCCGGGTAATTAGGGGACGAGGGTTGCGATAGAAGGTGGTATCAGAGCTAAACCACTGATTTAGCCATAGAAGTGTTCTGCTGACACCAAGATATTATGCAATATGTTAGGAAATTTTCTACGGAACTACGTGCATATCTGTATTTTATTGTTGTGTGTTATTTGACTATTTTGTTAGTTTAAAGTATGAGTGACCAAGGACCTTCCGACGCTTACCGTCAGTTGTCCAACTCACCTAGAAGCGAAGGCACCTCTTCATAGCCTACCCTCTCAGGGTATTCAGCTGACAATGAAGATGGGATATTCGTGTTTAAAGCTGAGTCTGAAGAGCCATTCCCTCCTAAAAAGAGAGGATGGTTCAGTAGGGAAGCGCATGAACGTAGGAAAAGAATGAAAAAGTTACAACAGCAACGTGTTTTAGCAGCCGCTAAAAGAGAAACAGATGCTCATGCCCAGGATATGCTTAATAGGAGTCTAGCAAACTTTCATATATTAGCAACTACAGCCGCAGACCCTAACCTGGAGCAACTCATAGCACCCCAACCATTACCCTTGTTTCCTACACAACCAATGGAGATTGAAGCCAACCCAGAAAACCAAATCCAAATGCATGATTTTAACCCAGCAGAGATACCTAGAGTGCCAGCACCCAATCCCTTAGACCCAAACTATGACCCGTGGTTTGACGACCATAGGGATTACCAGCAACATTACCCAATACCCGAAGAACCTATGCCAAACCTAGCAGCCTACCCAGATTTGGACCCTCTAGATCCCTACTATGATAACGATGAATACATCAGGGAAATTTTAGAGAATCCTTATCCTTACCAAGAACCCATGCCCCAGTTTCCAAACCCAGTACCAGCACCTGCACCCCCAATGAGTGTAGAGAATGTGCAAAAACTCCGAACCTTTGGTGAGGAGATTTTGGAAGGTAGTGATAGGATGAGGCAGATCGGAGAACGACTATTCTGGAAGTATGACGAGCGTAATATAGGATTCTGGATGAACCCATATCAGTGATGGTGATAGTAGTAGTAATAATAATAATAATAATAATAACAAGCAACAACAACAACAACAACAACAACAACAACAACAACAACAACAACAACAACAACAACAACAACAACAACAACAACAACAACAACAACAACAACAACAACAACAACAACAACAACAACAACAACAACAACAACAACAACAACAACAACAACAACAACAACAACAACAACAACAACAACAACAACAACAACAACAACAACAACAACAACAACAACAACAACAACAACAACAACAACAACAACAACAACAACAACAACAACAACAACAACAACAACAACAACAACAACAACAACAACAACAACAACAACAACAACAACAACAACAACAACAACAACAACAACAACAACAACAACAACAACAACAACAACAACAACAACAACAACAACAACAACAACAACAACAACAACAACAACAACAACAACAACAACAACAACAACAACAACAACAACAACAACAACAACAACAACAACAACAACAACAATAATAATAATAATATATAATATGTGTGTATGTTTGAAAAAAAAAATCTAGATAATAGTTATGGATGCCTAATAGTAGTGTAATTTCAATTTCAGTTGTACTGTAATATATATGGATGCATAGTATAAAATAGAGTAAGTCGCAATGTTCGACGATTTTGATCAATATGCGTGTTGTGTGATTGATTAAATATTATTTTATGATATTAATATGTGGCAAATGTTTAAAATTCAGATGGATAATGAAGTGAACCAGGAAAACCCGAATGACAATAACCCGAACAATGATAATAATAGAAACCCAGTGGATAACAGTGCCATTCAACACATAGCGGCACAATGGATAATAGATGCGATGCCATATATTATCAAAACAGTTAGGGAAGTAGATAATAAAAGTAACAATGGCAGTAAGCGACCAACTGAACCAGATCACAGCGTGAACAATGGACCCATACTTCAAGTGCCCATTCCAAAAAGAAGAAGAACCATGTCTTATGGTTGTTCTTATAAAGAATTCTGGTCCTGTAAACCAATAGAATTCTCGGGCAATGAAGGACCCATTGCAACTCTACACTGGATAGAAAAGACTGAGGCAGTTTTAAAAATAAGCAAGTGTGCGGAAGAGGATAAGATAATGTTTGCTTCCAATCTGTTTAAAAACTCAACCTTAGAATGGTGGAACACTATCCTCCAATCTAGGGGAAGTGACAGGATTACAATATGGAATGGGAGGAATTTAAGAATATGGTAGAAAGGAAATTCTGCCCTCCCAATGAAAAAGAACAGATAGCAAATAAGTTCCTAAACCTTAGAATGACTGGAGTGGATAGTAAGGGTTACACTACTACATTCTTCGAATATGCTAGAATAGTGCCAACCCTTGCATCACCAGAACCAGTATTAATCTCCCGTTACATCTGGGGATTAATCGGGGAGATTAGGCATGTAGTCAAGGCAGCTAGACCCCAAACCATAGAAGAAGCTGTAGAACTAGAAAATACCTTGACTGATGAATTAGTTCGTACACGGGAAGAGGACCAAAGGAGGAACCTAGCTCAAAAGCTTACCCAGGAATTTCGTTCAAGAAATTCCAACCGTGGGAAAAATGTAAGTTCTACTTCTGCACCTTACTGCAAGTATTGCAAAAGGAAGCATTCTGGAAGATGCTCCATATGTAACTTCTGCAAAATATCTGGACACAAGGAAGAAGACTGCAGGAAGAAACCTAACAACAGGATATGCTACAACTGTGGAGAACAAGGTCATATCAAGCCAAACTGTCCGAAACTAGCTCCAGCCATGAACAACAAGACTACTAAAAATGCTAGAGCATTTGTGCTGACCGCAGAAGAAGCAAAGATGATCCCGGACGTGATTGCCGGTACGTTTTTAGTTAATGATATTTTTGCCAAAGTATTATTTGACTCTGGTGCAAACCAAAGTTTTATTAATACTTCGTTTTGCAAACTTCTCAACCAACCATTAACTAAACTCCCACAAGAATGTCTAGTAGAGACAACAAATGGGGAAACCATTAAGATTTCCGAAATCTTGCAGGGAGCAAGAATAGAATTTTTAAATCAAAAGTTTATTGCAAACCTTTACTCAATGAATCTGGCAGGATTTGATGTTGTATTAGGAATGGATTTGTTAATAGCCAACAAAGCCAGTATTCTATGTGATCAAAAGTCGATTCAAGTAAAATCACCAAGGGGTGAAAAGATCACAATTAAAGGAGATAAGCCATCTAGATCCACGAAATTCATCTCTGTGATGAAAACAACTAGTTATATAAGAAAGGGATCATTAGTGTATATGATTTCTATAATCACTAACACTAAAGGAAAAGAACTTAAAGATATTCCAGTAGTATCCCAGTTTCCAGAAGAATTACCAGGATTACCGCCGGACAGAGAAGTTGAATTTCGAATTCATCTGCTACCAGGAACAGCACCGATTGCCAAGGCACCCTACCGTCTAGCACCCGTAGAAATGCAAGAGTTAAAGAAGCAGTTAGACGAATTGCTGGAGAAAGGATTCATACAGCTAAATTCATCGCCATGGGGAGCACCGATACTGTTTGTCAAAAAGAAAGACGGGTCAATGCGAATGTGCATTGTTTACCGTGAATTGAACAGAGTCACGGTTAAAAATCGGTATCCATTACCGAGGATCAATGATCTGTTTGATCAATTGCAAGGAGCTCGATTTTTCTCTAAAATCGATTTGCGATCAGGATATCATCAATTAAGGGTACAGGAAGAGGCCATTCCTAAGACCGCTTTCAGAACAAGGTATGGCCATTATGAATTTTAGTCATGCCATTTGGTCTAACCAATGCCCCAGCCGCATTTATGGACATGATGAACCGAATATGTAAACCATATTTGGATAAATTCATAATTGTCTTTATAGATGATATTTTCATTTATTCTATAAGTAAAGAGGAACATGCAGCGCACCTGCACGCACTTCTTAGTTTATTAAGAAAGGAAAAGCTTTATGCAAAATTTTCAAAGTGCGATTTTTGGTTAGAGGAAGTGGAATTTCTTGGATATTTAGTCAATCATGAAGGAATTCATGTGGATCCCACCAAGATCGAGGCAATTACCAAATGGAAAAACCCCTGAGTCACCAACCGAGGTTAGAAGTTTCTTAGGATTGGCCGGTTATTATAGAAGATTTATTCGAGATTTTTCTAGAATAGCCATTCCCTTAACTAAGTTAACCTGTAAATCTGTTAAGTTTGAATGAGGACCAAACAAGAAGAAGCCTTTAGAATTCTTAAGCAAAGACTAACCAATGCACCCAACTAGCTTTACCAGAAGGAAGTGAAGACTTTGTAGTCTATTGTGACGCTTCTAAGTTAGGTTATGAATGTGTATTGATGCAACGTCAAAAGGTTATAGCCTATGCGTCTAGACAACTTAAGAATCATGAAGAGAATTATTCAACCCATGATTTGGAACTAGGAGCCATAATTTTTGCTCTTAAAATTTGGAGACGTTACCTTTACGGTAGTAAGTTTACCATTTTCACCGATCATAAGAGTTTATGGTATATTTTTGGGCAAAAGGAATTAAATATGAGACAAAGACGCCGGATGGAGATACTTAGTGATTATGATTGTAATATCCAATATCATGCCGGAAAGGCAAATGTAGTGGCTGATGCTTTAAGTCAAAAGTGTCATGAAAAGCCAAAAAGAGTGCGTTCTCTTAAATTAAATCTACAGATAGATTTAAATGAACAGATTAGAAAAGCACAAGAATCAGTAATCAAGGATGATACTGAAAAGTTGAAAGTTGAAAGGAATGATTAAGGAATTAGAACAAGGAACAGATGGAATTTGGAGATTCCATAAGAAAAGAATGTGGATACCTAAATTAGGACACCTACACCACCGTATATTAGAAGAAGCCCATAAGTCTAAGTATACAATGCATCCTGGAAATGATAAAATGTATCAGGACTTAAGAAAGAATTTCTGGTGGATAGGAATGAAGAAAGATATAGCAGCTTATGTTTCTAAGTGTTTAACATGTTCACAAGTCAAAGCTGAACATCAGAAACCCTCAGGTTTATTGCAGCAGTTAGAAATGCCACTGTGGAAATGGGATTTTGATAACAATGGATCTTGTTACCAATTTACCCAAAACAAGGAAAGGTAATGATTCTATCTGGGTGATTGTAGACAGGCTAACTAAGTCAACTCATTTCTTTCCTATGATGGAAACTTTCAGTATGGAGCAGTTAGCTAAATTGTATGTAAATGAAATAGTTTCATTACATGGACTTCCTTTATCAATTGTTTCTGATAGGGATAGCCGTTTTACCTCTCATTTTTGGACAAGTTTCCAAAAAGCAATGGGAACCAAGTTAAATCTAAGCACAGCCTATCATCCTCAAACGGACGGACAAAGCGAAAGGACAATTCAGACAATGGAAGATATGCTTAGAGCTTGTATAATTGATTTCGGAGGTAATTGGGACGATCACTTACCACTGATAGAATTTTCTTACAATAACAGTTATCATACCAGTATCCATGCTGCACCATTCGAAGCACTTTATGGACGAAAGTGCCGAACACCAGTCTGTTGGGCAGAAATTGGAGAAAAGCAACTATCTGGATCAGAGATAGTGCAAGAAACAACCGACAAGATTATCCAAGTCAATGAACGACTAAAAGCAGCACGTGATCGACAAAAGAGTTATGCTGATAACCGACGAAAGCCACTGGAATTTTAGGTAGGAGACAAGGTATTATTGAAAGTTTCTCCTTGGAAAGGAGTGGTAAAATTCATCAAAAGGGGAAAGCTAAGCTCCAGGTATGTTGGACCTTTTGAGATTATGAGAAGAATAGGACTTGTAGCTTATCAGCTACAACTGCCAGAGGAAATGGCAGGAATACATGATGTATTTCATGTATCTAATCTCAAGAAATGATTAGCTGATGAATCACTGGTGGTACCTCTTAAGGATATAGAGGTAAATGAAAAACTCAAGTTTGTGGAAAGGCCTCTACAAATTAAAGACAGAAAAGTCAAGAATCTTAAATACAAGAGATTAGTTCTGGTCAAAGTAAAATAGGATTCCAAGAGAGGACCAGAGTACACTTGAGAGCTTGAATCAGAAATGCAAAGGAAATACCAGCACCTATTCCAGTAGATCTCGAGGACGAGCTTTAAAACAAGGTGGGGGAGGATATAACAACGCTCCTAAAATTTTCGACACCCTAAAAATAATTAAAATATCCCTATATGTCCTAAAATACACCCCGTATACAAAAACAAGCCCCGAATACCTTTATTTTTATTAAATTTAATTAAAAACCAAGTTTTTAGGGACTGTCGCGGGCCGCGTAAGACCCCTCCTTGGTCTACGCGGGGCGCGAGCGATAGGACAAGAGGCGCAGCCCGGAGCTGCCATGTGTCGCAAGCGTGTCGAGCCTATAAGTGATGACCGTTCATAGCTAGGCCCTACAGACCTACGTCGCGGGCCGCGTAGCCTTTGGCTACATCCTTCGCGAGCCGCGAGGAACCTGAAATCAGGCCCTATAAATAGAGGCCATCGGCCGATCATTCGAATTCGCTCACAGTTTCTTTCTCTCTCGAATTTCTATATAGTCAAAGTGATTTTCGGGCAAAATACCCCCTAATTAGCGAAGTCCTGCCTCGTTGTAAGTATCATAACCCCGGTTACGTATTAGATACGCTGCCCGATTGATCCAGGGTTCCGTAACGGCTGTCGTGGTTCTGCCCGACGTAGTCGTTGGAATGTCGTCTCGGGGAGGGTATTACTAATGTAAATATTGGGTTATTATACTAACGCGTGTGCATTTGTGTAATTTATAGATAATCACCAGGAAATCCTTAAAGAAAACCCTAAAACAACGATGTGAGTAATCTCCTTTTTGTAAACTGTTTTTACAAAACCTTTATTTATTTAAATTATAATTAGCAGTGATTGAGTCTTTGTAATTCTTCAATTACTGCCGGTATGTTGGGGTTTTGTATACAAAATGTGGAAACATTACCATTGGACAAAGAGTTAGCCAATATGTAGTATGACCCACCAGTCAGGATTGACAGTACTGAATGAATAATTGAGTAAATGTAAACATTGTAATCGCTCTCAATACTGTTAAAGGATAAAACTCTTCTTGATTAAACTGGGATTCTCTCACCAGTATTTCCCACTGACAAAATGTTTTTAAACGCGTTTCAGGTAACAAAATGTGAAAGCCAAATAGAAGCCAGCTGGATAGCACTGAAGGCTTGGAAAAGTGGCTATAAAGTTACCTAAAATAAAGAGATGTTTTATTTAAATAAAATAGGGTTTATCTCTATGAAAAATGTGTATACTTGAAACTTGGGATTTTCCTATGTGTTTAATATATTAAAAGTGTGGTATTTAACGCTGATAAAATGTTTCCTAACTACGGTCCTGATGAAATTTCCGCTGCCAAAATGATAAACACCGATACCACTGAAACTGGCCGCGACCGCCCGTTCCCAGGTAATTAGGGGACGAGGGTTGCGACAAATTTCTTCCAAACTTTAGTTTTTTATATAGTTTTATTATCTAAGTAAATTTAAAAATATAATAATTAAAAGTTAGTGGATAAGTAGATTACTTATTAATATGTGGCACTCAATTCCCCGAATCCTCATCACCAACCGATCATTCTATGCCATCTCATCTCATCTCCTTGATTCATGAGCTCGCAAGATCAAAGGGGTTGCATGGTGTTATCGATCATCACTTGAACCCATTCCAATTAAATTTAAAAAAAAAGAATCAAATCCACCAATCACATCTTGCTTTTGTTCAAATATTCCCCCGTCACACATAGGTACATGAACCCACAAAAAGCCACCATCCCAAGTGATCACTTGAGTGGTGATAGTGTTTCACTTGAGCTTGCCGAACCCCAAGCCTTGATTACGTGAGTGCCCCATGTACTCTTAGGGGTAAGGTCACCAATCACAAGTTGTCACATCATTTCATACCTTGAAACTATTTCCAACCGTTTTTATTTGCGGCACTCATAACTTAAACCCTTTCCACCCTTAGTTCTTTTATTGAAATTTAAATATAAAACCAAATTAATTAAAAACAACATTTTTTAAATACATAAAAGTAAATAAGTAAAACAAATAAATAAAACACATTAAGTAAATAAAAAAATAAAAAATAAAATCTACAAATTAAAATTTAAACTACTCGTCGTCAGAATTTGAAATATTCAGATTTTGTTTCTACCAATGTGTCCCACAAGATCATATCAAAGTCGAAAGTTGTTTTATTCATCTCGCAACTCCAAAATAATATCATTGGGAACGACTACCTCAATCAGAGGGTCCATCACGTAGTTTAGTGATATTGTGTTACCGTCATCCTTTATTATCATATTGTACAATATGAGATATGCACACACCACACTCCTTAGTATGCCTATCTACCTTTCAAAACACCGAACGCTCGCCCCACATCTTTTCTCGTCAATTCTCGTAACTTCTTGATCTTTTTTACTTTGTCGTTAATTGGATATGCTTTATAGAAACAAACCAAGTTGGGCAAATGCCTTTAGCAAGATAATAGTCCCGTCTGTATTGTCTTCCGGTACCGGTACCCTTTTCCTCATTTTTCGGTATTGGTAACAGTATTTTGCTTAATTTTCCGGTAAATACCGGTACCAGTTTCATACACGTTATATTCGGTACCGATACCCATTTTTCCCGTTTTTCGATATCGGTACTTACTCAACCCTAATAGAGGATACCGTTAGAGGTGTGAATGTGGGCTGGGTGTGTAACGGGTCATAGCGGGTATTGGTAATTGTAGGTAGTTGTACCATTATTATGTTTTTAATTAAAAGTTTTCATTAGTATGCTAATTCAATAGTCACCAAATTACAATGAAGTAAGCAAGAAGGTTAGTATATTTCTTATATGCATTTTCTTCGTTAATTCATTAGCAAAATGCTACAAGGATCATCTTTTTATGGCAGATTCGAATTAGATTCTTGAGTTGGATGCAAAATTTGCAGATGATCCTATTGAGTTGAGGGTAATTAGAAAATGTATACCATTAGTGAATTCCACTATTTTTTGTTGACAGACACGTATGTTTCTTCCATCAAATTTTGATATCTTACATTAATTTTTGTTATATATCTAACATATACTAATTAGAGAGATGCAATCCAGGTAGTACGAAACTGGGAATACTTACACGAGGTGTTGTATTTTTCAGCCGGGCATCTGATTTTGGACTGCTAAAGTTTGATAACATGGGTAAATTTGTCCGAATTGCTGAAGCCGAAAGGCTAAGATTTGCGTGTTATGGTGATCATACATCATGTAAATATGCACTAGTGATGATTTTAATGTCGTTTTATTGCATCATTGGGTATTGTGTGTTAAAGATAGATGTTTGTTAAAGCTACTAAGATGGAGATACCTGACATCTAACAACTTCGGATATGAAATCCTTGCTGCTACCGTGACAAAACATAATGTCCAAGTAAGGAAATATAGTCCATTTTGGTGTTTCAATCGATCCTATATGTATATGTATATGTATATGTATTGAATAGATGTTACCGAAGGTTTGCTATATTATATGGATGAATCATAGTTATATTGATTACAAGTTGTTTGTTGAAATGACAGGTGATATTTTTGCATTTGGTTCCGCTTCACCTTCCTATCTATAACAATGGGCATATTTATTTAACGACGAGACATACAACGAGAACCTTCGAGTTTAACTAAAATTATAGGCACGACTTTGGTATGATTCATATTTTTTAACACTATATTCTAAAAATTAAATTTATGCTTCTTCTTTGATAGCTTATAATAATCTATTTTTAATATTAAGAGAAGTCATGTTCACTGTATAGTCAATGTTTTAAGATAAAAGATAATAAGTAATAAACTTTGTTTTTTCCTATATTATGCTAAATTTGGAGCTCTTTACCCGCACTATGGTGAATTTGGTGTTCTTTTTTTTGTTTTGTTATTTGCTTATAAACGTGCTTCGGGTTTGCTTATAAAGTCTGTCCTTAAAAGGAAGCTACCAAATTTATGAAAAGTTTACTCTTCTACAGCCAATACAGTTAATAAGTCATACTCACTCATACTTATTGTACGATTTTAATTATGTATTAATTATGAATAGTTTTTAATATAACTAACTTTCTCGAGCCCACGAAACAATATTGGGTGATAACCTAGTTGATTATTGTGTACATGTAACAAAGTGATAATATGGTTGTATGTGTCCTACAACATAAGTATGAAGTGCATAAGGTATCATTAGTATGGTCAACTATATCAAGATGGGTACATGTTCATAAGTTGAAAGCGTGCATGTAGGACAATAGACTTTTTGAAAGTCAACAATGTATGAATAGAATGATTATGCTTTTGACACAAACGTAAGTTTATAGAGATCATGCGTGTAAGACCCTAAACCGTTTAAAAACAAAAAGTACGCAGCGGAAATACGAACTAAAAAATTTCTTTCTTTATAAACATTTTAACATACCAGAAACATTTGGGATAATTCCTTTTACAAAAATTCCGTCCATCATTCTTACTTAAAAGATAAAGCATAATGTACATTTATAAATTATACGACCTCGCTCTCGTACAATCCACGTTCATTGACTCGATCTTCAACCGCTTAGACTGCAATCACCACATACATCCGCATCATTAATATTTGGTGGCGTCATACATGATCTAAACATATGTAATTAAATGACCACGCCACATTCTTTCTACTTATGCTAATCTTTTCGATTATCTTTCCGAGTACAATTTTGCATCCCAACATCAAATCTTCGTAATGTCAACAATAGTATACCTGCACTTTCAGTTCATTCTCAAGGCACATGATTAATAACATTAATACTCAAACGCATTGAAGCCATGTATGCATATATATAAGCCCTATTCTTTCGTGTACAATAAATCCCACTTCATACATACATACATACATACATACATACATACATACATACATACATACATACATACATACATACATACATACATACATACATACATACATACATACATACATACATACATACATACATACATACATACATACATACATACATACATACATACATACATACATACATACATACATACATACATACATACATACATACATACATACATACATACATACATACATACATACATACATACATACATACATACATACATACATACATACATACATACATACATACATACATACATACATACATACATACATACATACATACATACATACATACATACATACATACATACATACATACATACATACATACATACATACATACATACATACATACATACATACATACATACATACATACATACATACATACATACATACATACATACATACATACATACATACACACACACACACACACACACACACACATACACACATACACACATACACACATACACACATACACACATACACACATACACACACACACACACACATACATACATACATACATACATACATACATACATACATACATACATACATACATACATACATACATACATACATACATACATACATACATACATACATACATACATACATACATACATACATACATACATACATACATACATACATACATACATACATACATACATACATACATACATACATACAAACCTACGTGCATGCTTATTTTTGTTCATGCTTACCTATGGATTCCATCACTAACATGTAGGTAAATCCATACACATACATGCTTACAGACTTATTTCGTTCCCACACATACTTACGTACAGGCTCCCCTTTTAATCGCACCTCATAAACACTCTTTAATGAGCTTCGAGTACATTTCGGGAGCTTAAAATGAGTTCAATAGTCACCCGTAGCTCACAAAACTATTTGGTAAGGTTGGGGTACATTATAGAAGTTTAATGGGGCTTAGGAATGGGTCTACGGGATCCAGAATCGAAGAAAAATGAAGAAACGGGGCTACTGGCGTCGGCTAGCGCGTAGACAGCAAGATAGGGCGTCGGCCAGCTGCTGCCCAGCGTCGGCGACGCCGCTACCAGCATCGACGACGCCGCCTGCAGCACCGGCGGCTGGATTTTGTTCTTTTTGCCATTTCGACCTTCATTCATGCATCCCGAACTTACCAAATCGTAAAATAACATTATTCCAAGCCCCCAAATCATTCTAACACTTAACCCCATGTCCTCATAATCGAATATATACTTTTATCATACTTTCTTGATTTTGACCCGTTTGATTTTACCAAGTTGTTTCCGACATAGTTAACTACTTTCGACCCCCCTAAAACAATACCTACCTTAGTACGATGAGTTTATTTTATCTATAATTCGATAAAATTTTTATTCGAATGAACATCGATACCGGTGTTCATGTATTTGGTTTTAAAGTTTTCTCAACAAGGTGATACAAAATTCATTGATTTTTTATATACACCCGTTTTCCTTTTTTTTATAATTGAGTAACATAATATAAAATTTGAACAGACCATTGTAGCATGCTTATTTTAATTTATGATTCGATAAAACTTTTAATCGAACGGGTAAATATAGTTTATTTTTTTGTTCTTTATCATGACGGATAGAAAAAAAATATTGTTTGAACTATATCGGTGTCGGTACCATATTCGTTTTTATGGTTTTCTCGGTGTTACGGTATTAAAAGTGATTGGAAATACAGTTGTATTGACAATAGAGTATTATTAGTACCGTATGCTATACCAGATGCCAGTGACCGAACCGATGCCGGAACAATATCGGTACCAGTAAAACATGTACAGATATCCATTCGAGCATATCTCTTTTAATCGTTATACCAAATGTATACATTAATGAAGCAAGCCGATATCGACCAAAAGCCAGCCGCAAAATACTGGAATCTCACTAGTTAAACAACAAAAGTAAAATACAAGGCGAAAAAAATAACTTTTAACTGAAGCCACAGAAATACAAACAAAAGAAAAAACCTGTTGGGTGTCTTACAACTAGATGTTTTTAAATAACGAAGAGTGTATATATTATATTATTAAAATTATAAGGCAATTTCTAGCAAGAAGCTAGAAACATAAACTTACAAACAACTAGATAGTTCATGAGTAGACGACATGTTTTTATAAATTTCAGATAGCAATCGGCTTTGAAACTCGTCACTAGAACTGGCAATCTTCTGATGAGCTTTTGAGGTATCTTTCTTATGTTTTCTTGAGTTGTTGAAGTTAAAAATATTTTTTATCTTCCAAAACCCACCATGGTTGTCCTCTCCGAGACGAACAGTGTTTATGCTTCTTCCATCATCAAATTCTCCATTTGCCCTTGTCCTCCACGCTTTGTTTCTATCAACTGAAGTGGAAACACTTCTTGAAAGACTTCTTGAGAGGCTTCTTGTAAAGTTTTCCATCAATTTTATATTTTAAATTGATGATTTTGCTGAGAAAAGGGGTTTTGGTGTGTATTTATACATGTGTGTATTGGATATGTGATTAAGCTACATATAGTTTTGTTGACCATGTATATTGAAAAGTCAAAAAGGTCGGTTTGTATAATAATATCAGTATTAAAACACCATCAATGCTGCCAGCCGCATGCAAAGAGTGTTCCTAACATTCTTGAAAGATGAACACATTATATATATATATATATATATATATATATATATATATAGAGAGAGAGAGAGGGGGAAAGATAAATCGAAAACCCATGTGAGTTGAGAAAATCCAAATAAACCCTATGTAACATTTTTATTTTTTTCTAAAAAAAACAGGGAATGTAACATAATTGTACACAAACATTTTTATAAAAAAATGAAAAAAACACTTACTATTTTTTTTTTAAAAAAATATTGAAAATTTGTATGTTACATTTTTTTGGACATATATATTATGTAACATGAAATCTGTAACATTAAAAAAAAATACTTAGTGTTTTTTTGTGTTTTTTTTTTTAAATGTTCAAATATATGTATATTACATTCCTATTTTTTAGAAAAAAATAAAAATGTTACATGGGTTTTTTACAAAGATTTCTTGAGTTTACACAATTCAAGTGGGTTTTCTCTATAGTCTTCCTCTCTCTCTCTCTCTCTCTCTATATATATATATATATATATATATATATATATATATATATATATATATATATATATATATATATATATATATATATATATATATATATAGGTAGAGGATCCTGTACAAAGTGGAACTTTTGTGAGAAGTGTGAGAAATAATTTGGGAGTGACAAGTGTCCTTTATCCTAATTAATTCAAAAGGGTATATTAGTAATTTGACATTCTTATCATTTAATTGATTTCCAAGATAACTGCCAAAAAAAAAACTGGTGATGAGTTTTTATAGGGATTGATTCGAATTTTGAATTTTTTTTGCAAGATCCAATAAGATTATCATCTACGCATCATTCTTCATCAATTATAAATACATGAAATCGCCAGATACTTTCCCCAGATACAATACAGTTGTTTACTTTCTGCGTCCTTTTCGATTTTGGTGTTTTTATAGCAGTTACAGATGTATAGTGTTTTATCCTCAATCAATAGTGTTATATTCTGTACAGACATCTTAATTTCCTTTCATAGTGTTTTATCCCCAATCAAAAGTGTTATATTTTGTACAGACATCTTAATTTTCTGGTTCATAGTGTTTTATTCCCAATCAATAGTGTTATATTCTGGGAGACATCTTAATTTTCTGGTTTATAGTGTTTTATCTCCAATCAATAGTGTTATATTCTGTACAGGCATCTTGATTTTCTGGTTCATAGTGTTTTATCCCCAATCAATAGTGTTATATTCTGTACAGACATCTTGATTTTTCTGGTTCATAGTGTTGTATCTTCATATAGTGTTTTATCAAGGGTTCATAGTGTTATATCTTCATATAGTGTAGGATACGGTTACCATTTTTTATTGGGGAAAGTTGCTGATTTTTAGGAGAATAATGGGGGTTTTGGTTGTGTAGGAGACGGTTACCATTAACTTTTGAAAAGACACTATTGCCCTTCAATTTTACATAAGGCCCTTCTAATTAAAACACAATTTACATTTTATACCCTATTGATCTTAACCATTAGATCAAATATCCAATGATTTAAAACACTTCTTACCCTTCTCACATTTTAAACACTTTTTACCATATCACTACCCTATATATATATAGGACAAAGATCCGTTAGGAACCACCCTTTATTGCGAGAACCAATGTGAACACAACCAAAAATGCCTAAAAATATCTAAAAAACATACAAATTTTTTTTTTATTTTTTTATAAAAAAATCGCTAATTTTAGTAGACAAAAAGAATTTTTAAAATTTTTTAAATTTTTTTTTAAAAAAAATTCTTTTTTTTGGCTACGAAAAGTAGCGATTTTAACATAAAAAATATTTAAAAAAAATTTTAGATTTTTTTTTGATTTTTTTTAGTTTTTTGAGGGTTTAGTTTTTAGCATTTTAGCTTTGGGGGGGGGGGGTTAGGTTTTTTGGGGGGGGGTGGGGAGGGGGGTTTAGGTTTTTTTTTTTTTTTTTTTTTTTTTTTTTTTTTTTTTTTTTTTGGGAGGGGGGGTTAGGTTTTTATTATTATTATTTTTTTTGGGGGGGGGGGGTTTGGGGGTTAGGTTTTTTTAGGGTTTTTTTTTAGCTATTTTAAGTTGTGTTTACATTGGTTCTTGCGGTTCTCGCAATAAAGGTGGTTCTCGCATGAACTTTACCCTATATATATATATATATATATATATATATATATATATATATATATATATATAGGGTGGAGTTATTGTAAAAAAGAACAAAAGTGTGAGAAAGGTAAGAAAGAATCTCAACCATTAGATTAAAATTAATTGAAAAGGGTAGGATTGTAAATGCATTAACAAATTTAAATATGGTAATCCTTGATTTAAGGATTTGGAGAGAGAAAATCCTTAATTTAAGGAATTATAACCGTCCAGAAATATAACACCATTCAGAGCATATTCATACATAGTGTTTTAAATATAACACAATTCAGAAAAAATATAACACCATTCAACACAAATATAACACAATTCAGCACAAAAAAACACCATTCACACAAAAAAAAACATCATTCAGCACAAAACATAACACCATTCAGCACAAAAAACACCATTCACACAAAAATAACATCATTCAGCACAAAATTTAACACCGTTCAGCACAAAAAAACACCATTCAGCACAAAAAAACACCATTCAGCAGTAAATAAAATAAACACCATTCAGTACAAGAATATAACACCATTCAGTAAAAAAACACCATTAAGAAAAAAAAAACACCATTCAGAAAAGAAAAAAACACCATTCAGTACACAAAAATAACACCATTCAGTAAAAGAAAAAAACAACACATCTGCATCATCTTCTTCACTTCCGGCACCACCACTGCCACTTCCGGCACCACCACTGCTGCACCACCAATAATTGTCCTACCACTGCTGCCGGAAATTAACATCGCCCGTCGGACATCAAACATCGGACCGTAATTCCCCATCGGACATCAACATCGCTGGCGCCGGCCTTCGTCCTCAGTCGTCTTCTTCATTCTCTGATCACCACCCTTCACACCGGAATCGGACATCAACATCGCTGGCGCCGGCCTTCGTCCTCAGTCGTCTTCTTCATTCTCCGATCACCACCCTTCAACATCGGAATCGGACATCAACATCGCTGGAATCGGACATCAACATCGCTACTCAAGAAGAAAGAGAGAGAAAGAGGTAGTGCGATTGGAGAGAGAGAGAGATTATAGGGATTTTGATTACAGTTACCTATTTTGAATGGATCTAAAAGGCTTTATTACCCATATAATTTTCAATTCAGTCCAAAAAATAAAACAAATTTTACAATTTGGTCCCTATTAATCTAAACCATTAGATCAAAAATCTAATGGTGTAGGTTCTTTCTTATCTTTCTCACACTTTTAGTCTTTTTTACAGGATCCTTTACCTATATATATATATATATATATATATATATATATATATATATATATATATATATATATATATATATATAGGGAGGGGCTCATGCGAGAACCAATGTGAACACAACCTAAAATAGCTAAAAAAAACAAAAAAAACCTAACCCCCTCCCCCACCCCCCAAAAACCTAAACCCCCCATCCCCCTCCCCCCTCCCAAGCTAAAATGCTAAAAACTAAACCCCCAAAAAACCTAAAAAATCTAAAAAAATAAAAAAAAAATCTAATTTTTTTTAATATTTTTTATGCTCAATTCGCTACTTTTAGTGGCAAAAAAAAAAAAAAAAAAATTTTTTTGGCTTCGAAAAGTAGCGATTTTAATATAAAAAATATAATTTTTTTTGTGTGATTTATAGCTATTTTAGCTATTTTTAGGCATTTTTGATTGTGTTTATATTGGTTCTCGCGGTTCTTGCAATAAGAGGTGGTTCTCGCATGATCTTCTCCTTATATATATATATAACGAAACTAATTTGAGTTGAGAACACTCAAAAAAACCTTTGTAACCCAATGTAACATTTTTATTTTTATTTTTCTAAAAACAATAGGAAATGCAATATACATATATTTGAACATTTTTAAAAAAGAAACACAAAAAAACACTGAGTAGTTTTTTTTTTAAATGTTACAAATTTCATGTTACATAATATTTTTTTTTTAAAAAAAATAGTAAGCGTTTTTTTCATTTTTTTTATAAAAATGTTCGTGTACATTTATATTACATTCCCTGTTTAAAAAAAAAATAATAAAGATGTTACATAGGGTTTTTTTGAGTTTTTTCAACTCAAGTGAGTTTTCGTTTTATCTTTCAATTCACCCATATATATATAGGGGAGGCTTAAAATGAAAACCACCTCCAGTTGCGAAAACCGTGAAAACCACTTTCCAACCATTGGATCTTGGAGATGGATGGATAAGATTAAAAGTAATTAAAACTAATATTAAATCCTTTTTGTCTTACTATGTTTTTAATATTTTAATGTCAAAAGGGTGGTTTAGTAAATTTGCTTTTTTTGTCTTATTGTATTTATTGTTTTTATTACTTTTTTGTCTCACTATATTAATTATTTTCTATTAAAATCAGATTTTTTTACTAAAAAACATTTTGAAATCAGATTTTTTTAACAAAAAAACATTTTTTTTTCAAGATTTTTTTACAAAAAAACGTTTTTACGAGCCGTTTTGTAACACCCCGAATTTTATAAATATAACTATAATGATTTATGTGATTTAATAATGGAAATAGTAGATATATCAAATTAGCAGGGCGTTGAAAGATTATAAAATTTATATTAGGTATACTACATATGGTTAAATTTTCATAATGGAAGTAAATGTCTAAGTTGGGATGAAAATAAAATTACATCTATAAAGTATAAGGGCTTTAATAGTATACCTCTGAATGGTAGCCTCTAAATGGTCATTAAGAGGCTACCTTTTAATGGAATCATTAAGAATTTTACCAATGAGAAGGTAGAAGAATATGACATGTGATGATTTACCATTCAGAGGTTATCTCTTAACCATTTAGACTTGAGGTTACCTCTTATTCATTCAGAGGTTTTAAACCATTAAGAGATAGCATCTGAATGGTCATTAAGAGGCTACCAAACAGCCCCATAATAAGATGGAAGCTTCTTGAACACACACACAAGTCACGATGGTTTCTATATATGTGTGTGTGGAGGCTGTAACTTGCAGCTTTGAGGAAAAGGAATGCAAAACGTATTTGAAGTTAATCCATCACTGAAGGGATAGGAAGTCTTTGATCATCCTCTAGCCATTGAAAGCTTCGTAAGTAACTCATAACTATGCATACCTTAATTTGCGATGTGTGCTTTAGTAGGAGGAGTAATCTTGATGAAATAATGATACAAATCTGCGAATTATTGTGTGATTGGAGATAAAGGTGGTTCAAACAAGTGAACTGTAAAGTTAGTATATCAAAACCCATTTGTTTCATGAAGAACCCTAGTTCACTAAATTTGGAATTTTTGGATTTAAGATGAGTTGATGTTTTGGTTGAAATGGACCAGTAATACTTCAATGGTGGCTATAATATGTTAGATAATAAGAATCAACAATGTTGATGAAGGTAGTAAAACTTTATGCACACCAACTTTTTGTGAAAATGTCTACATCAATAATTCTAGTTTAATTTGATCAGATTGGAGGTTGTTGTTGTTGCATGAAGTGTAAATAAATAAATAATTGTGGATGAGTAACTTGGTATACGTGTTAGACATATATTTATTAAATTTATAAGCTAGATATATTACTTGTTATGGCAGTTACTGCCGATATATTACTTGTTATTAGTGATATTCTTATTATTATTTAACCCTAAGTTATGGCAGTTACTGCCGATCCAAGAGTCTATATATATACTATATGCACTGCATATCTTTCATTTTATCAATTCATATATTCTATGAACAAGTAAATTCTGTCAAAACCCTAATCAAATACAGCGGATATCCAACATAGTGGTATCAGAGCACAGCGTTCGGAAATTTCCATCAACAAAATCAACCAAAACATACATCAGACGACATGAATCAAACACAGGGGATTCAAACTCAAATTCCAAAACTTACTGGACAGAATTATTATCAGTGGCACATTCAGATGAAAGTGTTACTCGAATCACAAGAATTATGGGGCATAGTCGAAGACGGTTATCAAGAATTGGCAACAAATCCCTCGGATGAAGCCACCGCAGTCTATCGAGATTCCATCAAGAAAGATAAACGAGCACTGCACATATTATTTCAGTCTGTCAACGAGATTGTCTTCGAAAGAATTGCCATGGCCAAATCGTCAAAGGAGGCCTGGAGTATTCTGCACAAATCATACAGAGGAGAAAACCGGGTAAGAACTGTAAAACTACAAACTCTTAGATGTGAATTTGATGCGTTAAAAATGAGAGAGGAGGAATCTGTTGAAGATTATTTCAATAGAATAACCCTAATAGTTAATCAATTAAGAATGAACGAAGAAAAGATTAGCGAACAGAGAATTGTAGAGAAAATTCTACGTAGTATGACCCGAAATTTCGAGTCTGTAGTAATCGCTATCGAAGAAACGAAAAATTTAGAAGATGTAACCACCGAAGAACTGATGGGAATACTACAATCCCATGAACTACGAATAAAACGGTATGATGATACCCCAATCGAACATGCATTTCAAATTCAAAGTGGTGGACAAGATAGGTTTCGACAGAATCGAAACGATATAGGAGTAAGAGGACGTGACAGAAACAAAGGCCGATATCTGAGTTCTCTCAGATGCTATAATTGTCAGAAATTGGGTCACACAACCAAGTTCTGTAAGAAGAAGGACGATAATGCGAACGGCGATAACATGTTAATTCATCAAGAGAATGAACCAGAAGAAAAGGAAGATACCATGTTTATGATTTTTAACATGGAAGAAACGGTTAACAATGATTGTTGGTATTTAGATAGTGGATGCAGTAATCACATGACGGGAAACAAAAAACTGCTCGTTAAAATGGATGAATCCTTAAAGAAGGAAGTAAGAACGGGAGATGACAAAAGATTAGAGGTGTTAGGCAGCGGAGAAGTCATAATCAAAATACGGGGACAAAGCAAAAGAATACCGAATGTGTTCTACGTGAAAGGTTTGAAACATAATCTTTTGAGTGTGGGACAACTTGTGCAAAAAGGTTATGCAGTTAAGTTCGAGAAGGAATATTGCACAATTAAAGACACTAAAGATGAGATCACGGGCACCATAAGAATGACAAATAACAAGATGTTTCCACTCAACCCTGAGAGTGATCTGACGTTAGCCTTGACCATGACAACGAGAGAAGTTTCAACATTCTGGCATAAACGTTATGGACACGTGAATCTAGACAAATTAGTAGAAATGGGAAATAAAGAATTAGTGTTTGGACTGCCGAAAATATTAAGAGATAAAAACATATGTGAAGGATGTGTGTCAGGTAAACAAGCAAGGAAAACCTTTCCGAATAAAACTAAATGGCATGCAACTAAACCACTCCAACTAATTCACTCAGATATCTGTGGTCCAATGAGAACAGAATCCATCGGTGGGTGTAAATATTTTATCACCTTCATCGATGATTTTACAAGAAAAACTTGGGTTTATTTTCTCAAATTCAAGTCCGAGGCTTTGAATTATTTTAAGTTATTCAAAGCATTGACCGAAAAACAATCAGATCATGAAATAAAGTCGTTAAGGACAGATCGTGGAGGAGAATATAGTGGAAAATTATTTCAAGAATTCCTGAAAGTGAATGGGATACATCACCAACTCACCAACAGTTACTCGCCCCAACAGAATGGAGTAGCAGAGCGCAAGAATAGATCGTTAATGGAGCTAAGTCGAAGCATGATGAACATAAAGAAATTGCCAAATAAGTACTGGGCTGAAGCTATAGCATGTGCTACATACATACTAAACCGAACAGTTACTAAGACAAGACCTAATATAACTCCTTTTGAGGCATGGAATGGACGTAAACCTAATGTAGAACATTTCAAAGTTTACGGAAGTATAGCCTATGTTCATATACCCAAGCAACAATGGAACAAACTGAATGACAAGATCGAAAAAATGATCTTTGTTGGATACAGTGAGAACAGCAAAGGATATAAGTTGTATAATCCATTAAACAATAAGATTACTATAAGCCGAGATGTTACTTTTGACGAAAATAAGAGATGGGTAATGAATTCAAAGCCATCGGATGCTTCACATATGATCATTGACGATAAAGAAGAGTTTACTGAACATGATGACATAAACCGGACAACTTCAGACGATCAAAACCTGCCGGATTCTGAACCAAACCAAGATATATCAAGTTCTGCCGGTGAAACAGGATCTGCAGACGTGATTCCAGAAGCTCTCTCTGGAACAGATATTCCACAACAGCAGACCCAACATCAGCATGATAACGAAGACTCATCAACTGACTCTGAGAACGAAGTGATTAGAACAAGAAGTGTTAATAATATCTATAGAGATACAAGGCCTCTAACTGATGCAGAAGTACTACAGAAATACAATGAAAGGCAAGTGGTTAACTTCGTGCTTTATGCTAATACCGATGCAACCACCTATGAGGAAGCTAGCAAGGAGGCTAAATGGATTGAAGCCATGAACAAGGAAATGGAATCCATTTACAAAAATCAAACCTGGGATCTAGTGGATCCTCCAAGGAATCAAAAACCTATAGGAGTTAAATGGATATACAAGACTAAGTATGATGAAAAAGACAATATAGACAAATTCAAGGCAAGGTTGGTAGTGAAAGGATACAAACAAAAGTTTGGGATAGATTATCAAGAGGTATTCGCTCCGGTAATCAGATTTGAGACGGTACGTTTAGTACTGGCTCTAGCGGCTCAAAATGACTGGCATCTTCATCAAATGGATGTGAAAACTGCGTTTTTAAATGGAGAATTAAAGGAGCAGGTGTATATAGAACAACCACAAGGATACGTTAAACCGGGAGAAGAAACAAAAGTATGTCATCTAAAGCGAGCATTGTATGGTTTAAAACAGGCACCAAGGGCATGGTATAGTCGGATTGACACGTATTTTATACAACATAATTTCAAAAAATGCACATATGAGCATACCTTATATACTAAGGATGTTAAAGAAGGAAAGTTGGTGATATGCCTATACGTAGATGATTTGATTATAGCCAGTAGTTCTATGAAGCAAATTTCTGACTTCAAGGAAGAAATGAAAAAGGAATTTGAGATGACGGACATGGGTAAATTACATTATTTTCTCGGTATGGAAGTGCTCTATGAGAATGGTAACATAATCTTATCTCAAAGAAAATATATGAGAAATTTACTTGAAAAATATAGAATGACTCAATGCAATACCATCTCAACTCCAATGGAATATGGTCTCAAATTATCTAAGGATGATCCAGAAGAACCTGTAGACGGAAGTAATTATAGAAGTCTTGTAGGTAGCCTGATGTATTTGACAAACACAAGACCTGATATCATGTTCGCTGTAAGTAAAATAAGTAGATTCATGGAGAACCCAAAGAGAAGTCACTGGGAAGCTGCTAAACGTATTCTTAAATACATTAAAGGAACCCTGGATCAAGGTATCATTTACTCTAAGGGAGGAAAACAGAAGCTTGTGGGTTATAGTGACAGTGATTATGCAGGAAATCTAGATGATAGTAAAAGTACATCCGGATATATCTTTCATCTAGGTTCCGGATCCATATCATGGCAGTCAAAGAAACAAAAGGTTGTTGCTCTTTCTTCAACAGAAGCCGAATACATGGCACTAACCCTAGCAGGATGTCAAGCAATATGGCTGAAAGGGATTCTGGATGAACTGCAAGAAACAACCAAATATTCAATACCTATATACTGTGATAACAAGTCTACCATCTGTTTGGCTAGAGATCCTGTATACCATGGCAAGAGCAAGCACATTCGAGTTAAATATCACTTCATCAGGGACTTAATAAAGAAGGAAGACGTAACCGTAATGTTCTGTGCAACTAAGGACCAGTTGGCTGATATCATGACCAAAGCGCTGCAGCTGGAAGATTTTCTTCGTTTAATGATTTTACTGAATATGATGCTGCACTGATCTAGCTTACGGGAGGGTGTTAGACATATATTTATTAAATTTATAAGCTAGATATATTACTCGTTATTAGTGATATTCTTATTATTATTTAACCCTAAGTTATGGCAGTTACTGCCGATCCAAGAGTCTGTATATATACTATATGCACTGCATATCTTAAATTTTATCAATTCATATATTCTATGAACAAGTAAATTCTGTCAAAACCCTAATCAAATACAGCGGATATCCAACAATACGAACACGGTAATTGTATGTTTAAAAGTGGTCTTAGGTTTGATTGAAGAAGTTAAAAAAAATCAAGTTAAATCGTTTAGCCTTATGCTGAATTTTTAAACTTATGTCCAGAATTTTGACTATCTTTAAAAAAAAGATCTTATAAGATCAACCGAGTGTCTGTTTGGGGTGTACTTTATATTGTTGAAAATCTCGTTCAGTCTACTTTCTATATAATTTTAGAAGAAAGAAAATTATGGCCATTAAGTGGGTCAAATAAACGATTACAGCAGCTGCTCATAAAAGGGTTGCCTAGAAATAGGTTTTTTTATAAAAGTTATTAAATATGAATATTTGAGTACACTTGAACCAAACATGAATTGCTGATGTCAACTAGTCATATTTATAAATCGCATTGATCTTGGTTGATGAACAAAAGACCGCGCTGAGTTATTATAAAGGGATACTAATATTGGAATGAAATGATTATACAACACGTATCCTAATCATTGTGAGTTGACTTGCGATGAAGCTAGGTACAATAACGCTTTGAAGTCAACAGGTTGGTGGAGTAATTCAGAAATATATTTGATGACGGTGGTAGCCCAAGACTAAATAAAGTGACTAAATATGCAAATGCTTAAATGGTTAAACGGTTCAAGGGTAAAAAGCTATAAGATGGGAAAAGCGAGGAGGAAACAGTGGCCAGTCACATCCGGAGCTCGCTTCACCAACCCTCGGCCGCAAAAGCAGAGCAGGTCTGCACAATACACGCTATTACCCAGGGGTCAAAAGCCTTTAACCCCAAAAGGGGAAACCCTCCACTACAAGCAGGATTACTAGTCTAATACATGCCACTTTGGGAGATGTCTTCCCTTATAAAAAGACACTTCATTTACTCCAGAAGTGATCCCCTGATCAGTTCAGATTCTCTAATCTCTGGTCATTCGTGTGGAGGACTTGCTTACGTACAAGTCACTCCTTTTCACATCCACCACACACATTCCGTTTGCTCTCACTTCTGGATCTGAGAACATCTCAGAGAAAGAATATTCAGCAAACAACAACTACAAACTAGTAAACCTCCTTCCACGTCTTGCAAACGTGGGGGGACCCCGCGACCTGCGTTAGGCAAGGTTGAACCCTTCAACCTTTTTGCCTAACCAACTCAGCTACCATCTTTGGTCTCGTGTTTATTGCATCAACAAGTTGGCGCCCACCGTGGGGCTACGCCGCTATTTCTTCTCAAAAAAAGACCTAGTAGTGTAGCTCTCTTCACTTAAAGTCACCATGTCTGAAAGTGGATATCCGGGAGAAGTAAATCAGATTCCGAACACTTCTACCCTGGGTAGTGGCCAAGCTCATGTGGCTATACCAACATCTTTCTCGACTACGGGGAGCACACCCGAGTTCCTTACCTTCAACACACCAACTCCATCCAGATCTGGGGCTCCATCTCCCAATGTCGGTGTATCTGACACCCCAGCACGTGTTGAACTTACCCCCGAGGGGGTCGCAAATAATTTCCTTGAGTTAAGGTCACTTCTTAACCAGCATGTGAGTAAAGAAAGGGAAAAGGGTATAAGGATTCGTTTAGACTATGACGAACCTGAACCAACGCTGTCTCCCGGACCACCCCTACCTCCTTTTACCACAAGAAGTGAGGCTGGTCCCAGCAACCCTCCAAACCCTCACCCTTATCTGTCCACTATGACAAATCCTACGGTGCAACGTATCCTCTCTTCCCAACCGATTACTAGTGGTGCTCCTTTGGGACACGAGCTAACGCTTGACCAGCTCCTACAGTCCCCCATGACAAGCTATCCAGCTTCAGTAACAACCACATGGGAGCAAGCTCTGTCCGTGCTCCCTTTAGCACGAAGTGCTGTTACTAGCACCCCTCTCGGAATAAACTGCTCGGTTGGTCCAGGAAGCCTTCAAGGCTTCAGCCTCATACCCAATATGATGACCCAGATGATGGCCAACTTCCCGTGGCAACACTTCATTAATCAAGTGTTAGCCACTCAGGGGAATCACGGCAATAATAACAATATAGATACAAGGACTGAAGAGGACTTGGCTAAACCCTATAAACCAAGTAACCTTTCATGCTTCTCAAGGCAGATAGCCGATTATGATTTCCAATCAAAGATCAAGATGCCGTCCCACATCAGAACGTATGATGGGACTGAAGATCCTGAGGACCATCTCCAGATCTTCACTGGTGCAGCCCGAATAGAAAAATGGTCAAACACTGAATGTTGCTTAATGTTCATGCAAACTCTTGTTGGATCCGCCAGAATCTGGTTCAACGACCTACCTGCTCAAAGCATTCGAAGCTTTGATGACCTCAGCAGGGGTTTTCTGGCAAACTTCTCCCAACAAAGGCGATATGTCAAAGACGCGACAGTAATCTTCCAGATAAAACAACGTGATGATGAAAGTCTTCGAGCATTCATTGAACGATACAAAAAGGAAGGTCTGACCTATGTAGGGGCAGACGAGAAAATGAGAGTGGCTGGCTTTATGAATGCCATAACCTCTAAATACCTCACACGAGATTTCAACAAGTCTCTGCCCAAAACCTTGGAAGAAGCCCTTGAAAGGGCCGAAGCTCACATTCGGGGAGAGGAAGCTGTAGACATCAAGGAACAAAGGAAAAGAGGATCAGGCTGGCGAAGCAATAGCCCAGCTAGAAAGAGGGGAAACTTCAACTCCTATGACAGGCGGCCAAAGGGTTCAGACCCCCGAAGGTCTGAATGTCGGAACCCTTCAAGCAGAGAAAAAGGCATAAGTTTCACTCCCCTCACAAAAACCCCTCAAGAAATCCTGGCAACGGAAGAGGTCAAACAAAACTTTAGACCTCCTAGGCCTCTCCCCAAAAGCAGAAAAAATGAGAACTCCACGCAGTTCTGTGAGTTTCATGAAGAAAAGGGTCACCACACCAATGATTGCTTCCAACTAAAGAAGAGAATTGAAGAGGCTGTTAAGTCGGGAGAACTAGCTCATTTGGTAAAAGGAGTTCGAGACAAGATGGCTGAAGGCAAGGGAAAGGAAGTCAATATAGTATACTGTGATGAAAAGGTTCCTCATAAGAGGCAGCGGTTGGAAGCTTGGGAGCTTCAGTGCGTCTGCTTCCCCCCTACGGAGAAGGACCCACTTTCCAGTCCTCTCGTAGTAGAAGCCACCGTGGGAACGCTGCAAACATGTAAGGCATACATAGATACTGGGGCAGCCACTGACATCATGTTCGAGAAGTTCTTCAAACGTTTGAGCAATGAAGAACGTTCAAGGCTTCAACCTTCTGGAACCTCTATAAAAGGTATCGCTGACATACCCCTCAAGCCTTTGGGGCAGCTAACCCTTGATGTTCGTTTCAGCGAAGGATTAAAAGAAAGAACCCAATCATTAACCTTTGTGGTTATCAACATCCCCTCAAGCTATGACGTGATCATTGGGAGACCCGGACAATGTGCATTTTACATGGCAGTGTCTGTTGGCCATGGCACAGTTAAATTTCCTACCGAAAGGGGGATAGCAACCCTTCAACCCTCGCAGGAAGCTTACATGATTGAGGGTGAAAGCTCAAACAGCAAAGAAGACATGCAAGGGTTGGTCATAAACCCTAAATACCCTGAGCAACGGATAAGAGTCAACACAAACCTTTCTCAGGAGACCCTTTCATACCTTGAAAAGCTGCTAACACATTACAGTGATGTATTCGCTTGGTGTCCAGAAGATATGACCGGGATCCCTCGGGACATTGCCGAGCACGAATTAAGAATACCACCGGATGTCAAGCCGGTGGTCCAAAAGAAAAGAAGCCTGGCACCCGATAGAAGTCTGGCAGCCTGCCAAGAGGTTGAAAAACTTGTGTCGGCCGGCATCCTCCGAGAAGTCAAGTACCAATCATGGGTTGCAAACCCGGTTATGGTCAAGAAACCTGACAACTCTTAGAGAATGTGCATAGATTTTATGGATCTTAACAAAGCTTGTCCTAAAGATTGTTACCCACTATCGGAAATTGATCTCAAGGTCGATTCCCTCACAGGATACTCGTTTAAATGCTTTCTTGATGCATACAAAGGCTATCACCAAATCCTCATGAAGAGGGAGGATGAGGAGAAAACAGCCTTTCACACGGACAAAGGGATCTTCTGTTATCAAAAGATGCCTTTTGGCCTCAAAAATGCAGGAGCCACCTATCAACGGCTCGTCGACAAGGCCTTCGAAAGCCAAATTGGCAAAAACATGGAGGCATACGTTGACGACTTGGTGATTAAAAGCAAGACGGAACATCAAATGCTTGACGATATTCAAGAAACTTTCAAGAACCTCAGAAAGGTTAATATGAAGCTTAATCCGGAAAAATGCTCATTTGGATTCGAGGAGGGAAAATTCTTGGGTCACATTGTTGGAAAGCAAAGCATCAAAGCCAACCCTAACAAAGTGAAAGCCGTCCTCGAAGCTAAACCACCAAGAACCAAGAAGGAGGTTGAAAGCTTAAATGGGAAGCTTGCAGCCTTGAAGCGTTTTACCTCAAAATTGGCCGAAAGATCTCTGCCCTTCTACAAAACGCTCAAGAACTGTTCAGACAAAAAGGATTTCAAGTGGACTGATGAAGCTGAAGAAGCTTTCAACCAAATGAAGCAACATCTAGCTTCCCTACCAGATATCGCAGCACCAGAAACCGGGGAGGTAATATCGGTGTAGCTTTCAATCGCTGACGAGGCCATCAGTGCAGTCCTCACCATTGAGCGAGACAAGGCCCAGGTACCCGTTTATTTTTTCAGCAAAACTCTAAAATTAGCTGAAACTAAATATCCTCCCCTCGAAAAACTTGCCCTAGCCCTAGTTCAAACAGCTAGAAGGCTTAGGAGGTACTTCCAAGCACATCCTATACAAGTGGTCACTGACCAACCTGTCAAGAATGTGCTTGAGAAACCTGAAAACTCAGGAAGGCTAGCAAAATGGGCAGTGGAACTGGGTGAGCACAACATCACCTATGTCCCACGAAAAGCCATTAAAGCTCAAGTTCTGGCCGACTTCCTTGTGGAAGTCCCAAACCAAACAATTGACGAAGTAAACACCACAACCACTGAACCCTCCAACCCTGAGGCCTGGAAGTTATTTACTGATGGGGCTTCAAGCGTTGAAGGGTCAGGAGCTGGTTTAGTTCTAATCAACCCTGAAGGATTAGAATTCACATATGCTCTCCGTTTTAATTTTCAGACCACCAATAATGAGGCTGAATACGAGGCACTGATCGCCGGTTTAAGACTGGCCAAAGAAATGAAAGTTCAGAAGCTTGAAGTGTTCACAGATTCATTGCTAGTCTCAAGCCAAGTTAACGACAGCTACATTGCTAAAGAACCCAACATGAGAAGATATAAAGAGAAATCCAAGGAGTTGATGAACACCTTCCAAACATGCAGCATCAAGCAATTTCCAAGGTCCCAAAACAAAAAGGCCGATGCCTTAAGTAAATTAGCGTCCCTCACCTTTGCCCACCTCACTAAAAAGGTGTTGGTTGAAGTGTTGAAGGCTCCATCGATTGATGAATTGGAAGTCCAAGATGTAGTCACTGAGGAAGATCCCAACTGGATGACTCCCATTAAAAATTCCTTCAAAATGGTGAACTACCCAACGATCAAATAGAAGCCGAAAGGGTTAAAATCAAAGCAAGACAATATGTGTTACAAGGAGAAACCCTCTACAAAAGGGGTTACCTTGCCCCCTTGCTAAGATGTGTTGGTCCTGAACAAAGAAAGTATTTGATCAAGGAAATACACGAAGGAGTATGTGGAGCCCATTTTGGAGCTAGATCGGTGGTTGCAAAGCTCATGAACCTTGGATACTTCTGGCCCTCGATGCATCGTGACACCATTGAGCAATTGAAGAAGTGTGATGCTTGTCAAATCCATGCCCCAATCCCAAGAAGTCCCAAACATGATCTTGTTCCAATAACATCGGCATGGCCATTCCATAAGTGGGGAATGGACATTGTTGGGCCTTTCCCTCCAAGCAAAGGAGGAGTAAAATTTTTGTTAGTAGCAATTGACTACTTCAGCAAATGGCCCGAGGTTAAACCCCTTGCAAAGATCACAGGAAAGCAGGTCATAGACTTCATTTGGGAAAACATCATCTGCCGCTATGGGCTACCGGGAGTGATTGTCACTGACAATGGAAAGCAATTTGCTGAAAAACCTTTCAGCCTTTGGTGCAAAGAGTACAGGATCAACCAGATCTTTAGCTCAGTAGCTTACCCGCAATCAAACGGCCAGGTTGAAAGGGCCAACCGAAGCATAGTGGAAGGCATCAAGACGAGATTAGGAAGATATGAAAGCATTTGGCTCGAGGAATTGCCTAGTGTTCTATGGGCAATTAGAACAACCGAAAAAACAAGCCACAAGAAAACGCCTTACAGCTTGATATTTGGATCCGAGGCTGTAATCCCTGCTGAAATAGGAGTTGTAACCCAACGAATTGTCAACATGGATCCCGAAACAAACCAACAAGAGACCATGTTGAATTTACAACTCCTAGAGGAAGCCCGGGATCAAGCCGCAATACAAGAAGCCAAATACAAACAGAAGATGGAAGCTACTACAACAAGAAGGTTAAGAATGAACGATTCAAACCAGGGGACCTAGTCCTCAGAAACAATGAAGCTAGCAAAAGGGAAAATCAAGGGAAGCTAGGCCCAAAATGGGAAGGTCCATACACCATCCTCGAAGCACACAAGGGCGGATCCTACAAGCTAGCAGACTCAGAAGGCAAAAGGCTTCCAAGACATTGGAACGGAAAAACCCTAAGAAAATTCTATGTTTAGACAGAAAAGTTAGGTTTGTATCAAAATGAAAACCTTTTGTAAAAAGCAAGTACTGCTTGAATGAATGAAGTTGTTTTATCAAATTTGTCTTTCTATCCTAATATCAGGTTGAGAACCTAGCAAAAAACTCCATGGCAAGGGCCATGTAAGGGGATGAGCTCCCGGGCCATATCGCTCAATAGGTTCAAGGGTTGAATGAACCTATATAAGGGGTGAGTTCCTAAATCAATACAACTCCATGAGACTTATTAAGCCATGACAATAATGTCTCATAGACAGGTCTGAACAACCTACACCAATCGTTCCTTAAGCCTTAGAAATATAACCAACAAATAGGCTTATGAAATCGAGTAAATCACAAAGAAATAATGAAGAGGATAGATACTACGTCTTCTTGTTCATAAACACTAAGGCTAAGTGTCTGCAGCACTGAACCCTTTAAAGTGTAAAAAACATAAAGACAAAGTAAACTCAACAAAGACAAGGCTAAAAAAGAATGACAACTGCCAAAGGAAAAATAAGCAAACCCATCAATAAAACATACAAACCAAACCAGAGGCTACCAAGGCTTCAAACCACCAAGGTAATAAGCTTGAAACGTTGAAGGCTTCAACCCAAAAACAGCTAGCCAAAAGGCTTGAAGGGTTAAGAGCCTACTGAACAAGCTAAGCAAAGCAAGCATAAAAACATAACACAAGTAACATAATAACCATCATAGCATAGCAAAGAAAGTCATAAAAGACTTTCAGATAACAGTTAAAGCAAGTTCTAGTAACTTGCAAGGTAAACTACTGTTCAAATAGCCATATAGGCCCAACACACCACCAACAGGAACCTTAAGGGTTCCTGGAAACCTAACATTGTTCAAAATAACATTACAAACCATAAAGTGTTTTGCTAAGAAAGCTACGAATAATCATCAGATGGCAGAAGGCTTCGAACCTTCAGCTTTGGACTTCTTGGCTTTCTTAGACTTCTTGGCCTTAGCACCATCATCACCACCAACCGCTGAGGCCTCTAAACCAACATCCTTTGAAGCATCCTGCAGACTCGAGAGAGTATCATCACTATCTCCGGAATAAGATCTCTTCCTTGAAAGGGAGCCCAAGACCTCAGTGCAAACCTTTTCAGACCCTCAGGTTTCAAATCCTGTAAAACAGATAAAGGCTTACCAAAGCAAGAGGAAACCTCATGAACATAAGGATAGGTTAGCCTCTCCATTTGCTCAACGGAGCCTTTAAAAACATCAGAAGCCTCAGGAAGAAACAGAGGTGACTTCTCCAAAGGATGTCCGGATTCATGAAGCTTGTAACCAACAATAAGGCCTTGGTGTTTCCCCAGGTTAAGAAGCTTAGTATAAACATCACCAAGGGCAGCATTGAACTCCTTGGAATGTAAAAGATAAGTAACAACCTACTGGAAACCATGCTCAATTAACCACTGATTGTCAGCAGTAGCACGACCAACTGAAGCCTTTAACCCTTCTTTCTCCTCACGAAAAGCCTGTTGCTGAACAGCCAAAGTCTCCCGGTCAGCTTTTAACTTCAACAAGTTGGCTTCAAAACTCTTCTTCAAATCACCCATCTCAATCTCATGCATCTTCTTCAAATCACTAACCTCCTTCCGCCATGCTGCTTCTTTCTCGGCAAAACCAGCTATCTCCGTTTTCATCGATGTCAGGGAGGATTTCATCTTATCCTTCTTCTTGGAGAATCCCTCATATTCCTGCATCCTTTGACGAAAACGAGCAATACCTTGAGGAAGCATAGCAGCAAGGTTGCAAGTGCTCAAAACCATCCGAGACAACATCAAGTCATCGTCCATCCCAGCAATGGTCTTGTGCACAGAAGGAGGAGCGAGATGACTAAGAGCATCCTCACAAACAGCAACATCTTTGAAGGTGTCGTCATTTTTCACTAACCAAGCAGGCACATAAGTCCCTTCAGGATCCAACCCTTCAACGTCCCTGCTTGAAGACTCCTGAACAGGGGTAGAAACAACCTTCTTGCTTGGAACCTTTTTACCATGAACAACCAACTCCTTGTCCTTCTCAACATCTGCTTCAACGCCTTGATCTTCCGAAACTTCAACATCATCACTCAACTCCACTGGTTCAGTAGAAGTGGATTGAGGACCAGCTTTCAACAAACGACGAGAAGATCGGCGGGTTGAAGACTTAGGAACGTTGGACTTAGAAAAACCCTTGACATTGGCAACAATAGCATAACCCGTGCCCTCAAACCTTTGCTCGGCAGTCCTAACCACAACATTCTCACCCAGAACAGACGGAGCATCCTCAAACACAACATCAGAAGTGTCATCACTTTTGATGAAATCCAAAGCAGACATGACTGCAAAAAACAAAACAAAAGCAAATAAGTCATAAGTAAAAAGAAATGAGTAAAGGGCAAAAGGGGAAAATGCATACCCATGCCATTTCTCATTAGTACCGGATCCCGATCGGCTTTCCCCCAAATGTTACTAACCCCTAAAAGCACTAACAAATGTTCTGGGAAGGGACGAACCCTTGAAGGACATCCCCGAATGGCTGTAAGAAAGGCATCGTTCAACTCAGATTCAGAGGGCTCCGGATCATTAAGAACAGCATCCGGATGCCTCCACACCATCTTGAAGGGAACAATAGACTCGGAAACCCAGAAAAAGCGATCCTTCCAGGACCCAAGTGTTGTAACCATGGATGAAATAAGGCAAGTGTCAACCTTTGATGTCTCAAAGGTGAACCAGTCACCATTCTTAGCCTAACGAAAAAATCGCCGGAAAAGCAACAAAGAAGGATCATATCCAAGAGCACGACACAAAACCTCAAAATGCAAAACCCTAGCCATCCCCTTCGAATGAACTTGCCCAAAAAAAACCCGATAATACTCCAGCAAGTTTAAAACGAAAAAAGAAAAGGGATAACGAAGATTCGACCATTGAAAATGACGACAGTAAAGAGAAATCGAACCAGGGTTCGGTTTATCAACAGAAACATCACAAGCAGGGGCAGTTGGGTTAAATTTTTTATCAATACCATATTCCATACAAAATAAATCTACCTCCTCTTGTGTTATCCGAGAAAATGATTTTGCTAAGTCCTTAAGAGCACCCATTTTTGAAGAAACAGAAAACGAAGAGTGAAAGGTGTAAAGAAAACTAACCTTAGAGAAGGAAGGTAAATGGCAGAAACTTGGAGAAGTTATGAAAAAAATGGAAAGGATTTGCAATTATAAAATAAATATGAACCTACAATAGGGGTAATAAAGGCAAATAATAACTTCTGCAAAACCGCCACCCTATCAACTGCCGTACATCAATCAAATCAACTGTCAGTCATTTAAAATTCAAATTCAAATATTATCTGCTTTCAGCCTTTCAAGCCATCAAGCAACGAACCCTTGAAACCTTCAAGCAATAAAACACATGCATAAAAGTCAGAAGTCTTTGAGCATACTACCCAAAAAACCTCTGACTTGAGGGGCTGATGACGGGGGTAGCCCAAGACTAAATAAAGTGACTAAATATGCAAATGCTTAAATGGTTAAACGGTTCAAGGGTTAAAAAGCTATAAGATGGGAAAAGCGAGGAGGAAACAGTGGCCAGTCACATCCGGAGCTCGCTTCACCAACCCTCGGCCGCAAAAGCAGAGCAGGTCTGCACAATACATGTTATTACCCAGGGGTCAAAAGCCTTCAACCCCAAAAGGGGAAACCCTCCACTGCAAGCAGGATTACTAGTCTAATACATGCCACTTTGGGAGATGTCTTCCCTTTTAAAAAGACACTTCATTTACTCCAGAAGAGATCCCCTGATCAGTTCAGATTCTCTAATCTGATCATTCGTGTGGAGGACTTGCTTACGTACAAGTCACTCCTTTTCACATCCACCACACACATTCCGTTTGCTCTCACTTCTGGATCTGAGAACATCTCAGAGAAAGAATATTCAGCAAACAACAACTACAAACTAGTAAACCTCCTTCCACGTCTTGCAAACGTGGGGGGACCCCGCGACCTGCGTTAGACAAGGTTGAACCCTTCAACCTTTTTGCCTAACCAACTCAGCTACCATCTTTGGTCTCGTGTTTGTTGCATCAACAATATTCATGCCAAGGTGAGTGGTTATTACTCTATTTTAAAGAATATATTTATAGTATTTGGTGTGAATCATTCTCTTGACTATTTTGTAGTATAATGTGTAAATCGGACTAATGCCTTGTGGCTATGTTGTTAGTCATGTTTTGAGTCCTTAATTGGACATAAGGGTGATTGTCTTGATTACAGATTTGTCAAAGTGTAACTAATAATATGGATTGAACAAGTTGTGAACTTGTGTCACTTGCAACTAAGAAGGTTAGGTATGTATACAATGTATTTAGTTTTGATCTATTATAATTTGTAGACGGATTGTGTTAATTAAGAAATTAGAGTTATGATTTGTATGTGTGGCGAAAACCTACTAATAGCTTATATGGTTGAAATTGTTGAATTTAGTAACAGGTTACATGGGATTCGGGGTATTCAAGTAACAAGTATACTCTAGTGCAGATTTGAAGGCGGTGTAGCCTACTCCAGATTCGGCGTAGGTTACGCGCCGGTCGCTTGTGTTATGTTGCATAGCCTCTGTGCTATGCTGGGCCTTACGCTTATTGTCTGCGCCAGGATGGTGTAGCTTATGCCGAACTCATCGTAGCATATGTTGTTATTTTTATTAACGAAAGTTGGTATTTCAATATTAGTTTACATTGGAGATCTTTGATGTCTTCAAGATGGTTTTATCTCGTATTGTTTAGACATGTTCTTGCTTGCCATTAACTCTAATTATGTGATACTGTGTTGTCTCAGGTAATGCTCACAAGTAGATTGAAAAGAAAGAAGTTGAAGATCATGTATCCTAGAATGAACTACACGCATCTCGATTTTGATTTAAAAGTTATTGTAAAGTTATACAGGTTTCAAGGGTTTTTAGTTGTTTATAAATCTAGACATGTTATCTTAGCACGTTTTCTTGGTCGAATAAAAACAACAAAGATCAATATGAATTGATTTCTGATGGTTTAAAAAAAAAGTTGGGACCTAATTTCCGCGATAAAAAAATGGTTGTAAATGTATTTAAATAAAATCAGGTGCTACAGTTTTTTTATGCCCCGTTTTTTACGTGCCGTTTTTTTCGCCCGGTTTTTTTTACGAGCCGTTTTTTAACGCGCCGTTTTTTACGAAAAAAATTTTTACGGACAACTTTTTTTTTTGAAAAACTTTTTTTCGAAAAGTTTTTTTTTTGCGAAAAACTTTTTTTTACGAAAGACTTTTTTTACGAAAAAAACTTTTTTACGAAAAACTTTTTTTTACAAAAGAATTTTTTTATGAAAACTTATTTTATGAAAAACTTTAATTTACGAAGCATTTTTTTTACAAAAAAACTTTTTATTACGGGAAACTTTTTTACGAAAAACTTTTTTTTACGAAAAACTTTTTTTTACGAAAACCTTTTTACGGTTTTGTTCAGATTTTTTTACGACATACTTTTTTTACGGTTTTGAACTTTTTTTTACGACAAATTTTTTACAGGTTTAATTTTTTTATAAAAAACAGTCTTTTTTACAAACACTAAATTGTTTTAGATTTTTTTACAAAAATCTATTTTTTTACGGATTTAAACTTTTTTACAAAAAACAAAAAATTTTTAACACCAAAATATTTTTTATTACAAAAACTTTTTTACAAAAAAAACAATTTTTTTTACGCCGAACATCTTTTTACGCCCCCGACCGCGATTTCGGGTTTACGAAATTTGAGAATCTTAACAAACGAACTCACCCAAAAATCGCAACTCAGTGGGTGTCTCAGATAAGTTGAACTTATCATCATCGACTGAAAAAAATAAAAAGAAAAACAGCAAAAATCAGAAAAACAATACGTGGATCTTGAAAAAACGGGGTTTGACTCAGAGTTTCCAATAATCATGGCTGCAAAAGTGGGGTTGCGGGTCAAAAACTTACCCCCCACAATCCTTGCCACGCCATCATCATCAATGGTTGGAAAAAAATGTTTTGTACTATCACTGCCAAACGACACAAAATACTCACTCCCTGATCCGCTAAAAAGTAGAAACCTCACACAAATTCGACAACTTTCCGATTGGCACTACGGGGCACCACCGGCACCAAGCGGGCACCATGGGGCACCACCAGGCAGCATCGGCACCGCTTGCAAAATCGGTCACCTGTAAAAACAGTCGACATCGAAGCCAGCCAAACTGAAGCACACAAAACATCTCTAATAAAACACCCAAAACCCATTTCATAAAGAATACCCAAATCAAGAGAAAACCCAGCAAACAAAAACAAACAAACATGCTTCACAGTGTTACTCGCCTGTAAGCCCTTATGCTCTAAACCCCCTTTCCTAAAACCCATTTCATAAAGAATACCCAAATAAAAAAGAAACCCAAATAAAAAAGAAACCCAAAAAAAAAAAAAATCAAAAAGCATACCCAAACCACCGGGACCACCGCTCTTTTCTGGCAAGGCCGGTTCTGACGGCGCTTACAGTGGTGTTAGGTGGTGGCACCACGACCACCCTACCACGGTGGATCGAGAAAAAGATCGAGAAAGAGATGGTGACACCACGAGCCATCTGTTGCTGAAGAAAACTGACGTTTATGTCTTTGCTTCCAAAAAGGTAGCCGATACCGCCACCGTCTTCCCCACCAACCAAATCCCCACCACCGTCTTTTGACCAACCACCTCCCACCATCGTCTTCAAGAGAGAGAGATGATTTTGGTTGCAGGTTCGATTTCAATAGAGAGAGAGATGAGAGATATGAGGGATCTGAAGAATTTAAAGAGGCTAACATAGGAAAGAGATAAGATATATTGAGTAAAAGACCAAAATAATCATTAGGATTTAAAATAATAGTGTACAAGTGGCATGATCTGATAGGTGAAGAGTGGTTCTCGCGGTTCTCGCAACTAGGGATGGTTTTCATTTTAATTTTAACCGATCCATATATATATATATATATATATATATATATATTTATATTATATTATATTATATTATATTATATTATATTATATTATATTATATTATATTATATTATATTATATTATATTATATTATATTATATTATATTATATTATATTATATTATATTATATTATATTATATTATATTATTAATTAATCAATAATTAATTAATCAATAATTAATTAATTTTAATTAATGATCTATCTATCTATTAATAAACAAACTTTGTGAATAGTAAAAGTGTATCTTGATAATTTCATTGTATTGCATCTAAGCATGTCGTTATATCATAACACCAAAACATGTACACCTATCGTCACTTTTTCATCCTCTCCAACCTAATTTCATCTAAGAAACCCTCACACCATCCCACCAACAGTGTTCCACCATCTATCTCTGACACCACCAAATTCAGCCACTGGACATCTCTCCACACTCCTTTAACCCTTTCCTCCACAACAATGTGGCGGCTCGAGGGTTTCCCGGTGGTCTCCGTCTGTTTCCAACAAAGATTGTAAGAACCCGAATCTTAGTTCTTTTTTCGGTGAACTGGACTCTTTTAAAGATCAATCTATGGTTGCATGTCATTATTTGACATAGATGTTGCTACGCCACCGGTAGTCCTCCAACCCTAATAGTTAATTAATTAATTATTTATTTATTTATATTAATAATTGAACTCAATAAAAAGTGTTTTTAATAATATATATATATATATATATAAATATACTTTAAATACTTTTATTATTTTAATATTATAATTATATTTTTATATATATACAAAAAGGAAGATTGGGAATAGTGCCAGGAAACTGTCTGGCACTCCACCATTTGTCCAGGTATATTATGATTTTACCCCAGTTCAAATTACGAATTTGCGGAAGACGGGGGAATAGTGCAACGCAGCTGCCTGGTACTCCCCCATTGGTCTAGGTATATTATGATCTTACCCTAGTTTAAATTACGAATTTGCAAAAAAATGGGGGAATAGTGTCAGGCACCTGCCTAGCACTCCCCCATTGGTCCAGGTATATTACGAGTTTACCCCAGTTTAAATTACGAATTTTCCCTCTGTTCAAAGTTATGATTTTACTCCCGGTAAAAGAATTACAATATTGCTATCGCTTTAGCTTTTGATAAATTACAATTTTACCTTGGAAAAAATTACAATTTTGCCCCAAGTTGAAAATTACAGTATTTCCATCATTTTAGTTTTTTTAAATCCCTCATTGGCCCGTGTATGATACGATTTAACCCTAGTTAAAAAATACGAATTTGCTCCTAGTTAAAAATTACAGTATTGTCATCGCTTTAGCGTTTGACAAATTACGATTTTACCCTAGCCAAAAATTACAAGTTTGCCCCTGGCTCAATATTATAGTATTGCCATCGTTTTAGTTTTTTATCAAAACTATAGAAGTGTTTTGTTTTAATTGGTTGACTCGATTTATTTTTTTTCTTGTCAAGCAAAGTCAACACTCGCTCATTAGTCCTGACAAATTGCAATTTTGCACCGAGATCAAAATTACGGTCTTGCCATCGTTTTAGTTTTTTTTGTCTAGCAAAAATGGTAGTTTTTTTAATTGTTTGAGAAATATTCGGCCTACCGCCTGCAACGCAGGTGGGGCATCAACTAGTATATATATATATATATTTATTTATTTATTTATTTATTTATTTATTTATATTTATATTTATATTTATATTTATATTTATAATTGAATCCAATGAATAGTGTTTTTAATATTGTAATATTATATATATAGTATTTTTAACACTTCTATTATTTTAATATTATAATAATAATTAGTTTCTTTACTTTTTAAGTTGGATAAGTTTGGTGTTAACCGATGTGTCGAAAATACCGGTATGGTCGGGTTCATTATCAGTACCTGAAGGTAAAAGCCGGACTTGCCTGGTATAGAAAGCGCCAAAAGTCGATACCGAAATGATTTTGAAAATATTTTAGTTCGGGAAATTCGGTACTTCTACCCGGTACCATTTGCTCATCCTTGGTATCGTACGAAAAACAACGGTATCGTGCAACTTTTTTTTTGTTGATTTTCTTCAACTTTTAATGATTTTTTTTAGTTTTAGGGGTAGGGATGAGCTCGGTGCCAATCAATACCGAATCGGTACAAGTACCGAAAATACTGGTTACGGTACCGGTATATGAAGGTAAAAAACCTGTAGGTGCCAAAAGTGGGTATCGAATTGGTACTTATGATCTTTCGGTTCGGGAAATTCGATACCGGTACCCAGTACCATTCGCTCATCTCTGACCACGGGTTTCATACGAACAACATCATTACCATACAACTTTTTTGGTTGATTTTCTTCTGGTTATCTTTTAGTGTTTTTTCTAAATTTTATTTTTTATTCTTGACGGCGGTTCCGTGCGCAACGCGCTCTTAGTGATTTCAAAACAGATGTAAACATAGACTAAATAACAAAAGAAGTTCGCTGGTGCTTTGTGACGGCTTAACCGACTTGCATCGAAATTCTTTTTTTAAAAAAGAAAAAATAACGAACTAAAAATAAAGTTATAATATGCCAATAGATTATTGATATGTGTTTTACATTGATAAAAATCAATAAAATAATATCGGTATCGGTTTTGATAAAATCATTATTTGTATCGATATTGTTTGTCAAACAATATCGGTTTGTTTCATCATGTTACTGTCACTCGTTATAGATTACGATATTAAAAAAATACATTGCTTTGTATACAACTTTGTTTTCAACAAAATTTATGTCGTAACTTAAAAAAAAGTTACACATAATGGTGTACTCATCATTAAAAAAAAGTTAACTAATAAATATTATTGGAGAGAACTAATAGTATTAAAATAAATTAAATGGGTTAAAGAGATATTTTATTTATTGTGTAAAAAAGATCTAATAAAAGTATGTCCATCTTAATAAAATTACCTATATATCTATAGGGTAGGGATCTTGTACATTAATCCAGAAGTGTGAGAAGTGTATTATAACACTATATATAACACTATATAACACCATATAAACACCGTAGAACAATATGTAACACCATATAACACTATATGACACTATATAAAAATATATAACACTATACATCTATCATAGACATGCTATCAGACAAACTATAGTGTTATATTTGTTATATAGTGTTACATAGTGTTATATGGTGTTACATATTGTTATACGGTGTTTATATGATGTTATATAGTGTTATATATAGTGTTATAATACACTTCTCACACTTTTGGATTAATGTACAGGATCCTCAATCTATCTATCTATCTATCTATATATATATATATATATATATATATATATATATATATATAGGCTAATTATAATGAGAAAACCCACTCCAGTTGAGAAAACCCAAGAAACCCACATGTGTGGCTAGGATTCAGCAACCTCACATGTGCATAAAGACAAAGAGAGGGGTATTTACGTCATTTTACATGTGCAGAAAAGTGTAAGTCTGATCTCTCTCTCTCTCTCTCTCTCTCTCTTTTATATCATTACAAACCTAACTCTCTCTCTCTCTTTATTTACATCAGAAACCTCATATCTCTCTCTCTATTTATATCTCTATTCCTTCTAATACATATCTAGATCTAGAATATCATTAGATCCTCTCTCTACAATTTATAAAAACTCACCAGATCCTCATTCATCTCTCTTCTCTACCACACTTTTCCCTATCTCTCTCTTATTCTAATATAGATAAAACAAGATCACAAATGAAATCGGAGAAACTGATGAGCATCAGATCCATGTAAACGCCATCTAGATCTAGATCTGGACCGTCATCTAGATCTGGATCCATCATGTTTCTTTTTAAACCCGTCAAGATCTAGATCTGGACCCGTCATCTAGATCTGGATCCATCATGTTTCTTTTCAAACCCCATGAAGACGGATCATCTTTGGTTTTATTTTGAAGAAAATCGTACATGAAGAAGATGATGAATCAGATATCGAAGAGAAGGCTGAAGTTTTTTGTTCGAACCAGGCAAGATCCGGTGAAGTTACACATTTTTGTTCGAACCAGGCATTTTTGTTGTGTTTTGTGGATCTGCATTTTTTTTTTGTTTATTTGATTAAAATCGAAGTTACTTTTCTTGTTTAATGTTATTATTTTGTAGTTTTTTTTTTGATATAATCATGAAAAAAGGTGTGTTTTGTATAATAAAAATAAAGTGAATTTTGTTATATGAAACAAATATGCTAGTTTACAAAAGTCAGGGGGATTCATATGAGTGTAATAGAAAATAATGTAATATAAAATAAATTGTTCTTTGGTTATGTTACACTTTTTTTGTGTAACATCTTTTTGTAACCCAACATAGCCGGGTTTTAGTAATGTAACAATTCTAATATGTTTTGTTTGTTAGATGAAACAAATGTGCTAGTTGACAAAAGTCAGGGGATTCGTGTTATTGTGGGTCATAATAATGTAACAGAAAATAAATTGTTCTTTGGTTATGTTATATATTTTTTTTTGTGTAACATCTTTATGTGTAACCCAACATAGCTGGGTTTTAGTAATGTAAAAATTCTAATATGTTTTGTTAGTTACATATTTAAAAATTCTAAAAAAACATAAATAGATGATATATGTAACACCTTTTTTGCTTTTTATTATTGATTTTATCAATTTTTTTGTGTAAAATTTGTTTAGATCTGGGTCATAATAGTGTAGTAGAAAATAAATTGTTCTTTGGTTATGTTACACTTTTTTTGCGTAACATCTTTATGTAACCCAACATAACTGGGTTTTAGTAATGTAACAGTTCTAATATGTTTTTGACTGTTAGATGAAACAAATGTGCTAGTTGACAAAAGTGAGGGGGATCCGTGTGAGTGTATCAACTGGGTGATAACACTGTAACAAAAAATAATTTGTTCTTTGGTTATGTTACACTTTTTTTGTGTAACATCTCTATGTAACAACATAGCTGGGTTTTAGTGATTCTTGTGAGTGTAACAACTGGGTGATAATAGTGTAACAAAAAATAAATTGTTCTTTGGTTATGTTACACTTTTTTGTGTAACATCTTTGTGTAACAACATAGCTGGGTTTTAGTAATGTAACAATTCTAATATGTTTTGTCAGTTACATATTTAAAAATTATAAAAAAAACCATAAATAGATGATATTTGTAACACATTTTTTTGTAGTGTACGTATACAAAAGTAAACAAAAAAGATCAAAATTATAGAGAGAGAGGAGAGAGGAAAGTAGACAGATTTACACTTTCTGCCAGGAGAGAGAGAAAAGTTGACAGAAGTTACACTTTCTGTCAGGAGAGAGAAATTGTAACATTTCCAAATATACCCTTCTTGTACCTCTCATTAATATTATATTAAAAAGTAAAAAGGGGGCAAGACCAAAATGATCTCATCCATCAATCTGATTAATCAATGGTTGTTACTGGGTTTTCAGGGTTTATTCAACTCAAGTGGGTTTTCAATTTATCCTTGCCCTATATATATATATATATATATATATATATATATATATATATATATATATATATATATATATAACTATATAAAGGAACTCTGATGGATAGAAGCATAATTTAACATCACGTATAACTTTTATAACAATATGTACAAGAAACTAAAGAATTTTTAGAGGGGTTAAATTTGTATTTTGAGCAAAGTTTTAAGACGCCTTGGGGTAAAGTAGAGAAATCCTCATCCGGTCGATGCTTGGTGTTCTCTGATGTTGATTCATCACGGCAGTCCTTCAATTGAATCGCTTCCCACCATCAATCTTCGGCTTATATTTGCTTTTGTTTTCTTCAATTGAATCACTGAAAAGCAGATAAGTGGGGCTAGATTGTGTTCGTGATTGGGCGAATTAGGGTACGAAGGTCACCGAACACTCTATCTCGACAGTTTCAAATGGCCTTTTCAGTACGAAGAAGATGCCCTCAGGAGATCAAGAAAACCATCATCGGCCTCAATCGTCTGTTAGTTGTGGCTGATTCCACATGAACAATAATCGTCAGTTACGGCCTTTCAATGCGCAGATCGTCAATTAGGTTTCAATGATTACCATCCTTGATTCCACACTCAGAAACCAATTATAAATGGCGGAATTCGAATCGGAGAGAGGGGGTACACGTAAGCAAAACAAAGGAATGAGTTCGATGGATTCAATGGAGTTTTATCCGTGGGTGTTTCAGAGCGAGGAGATGATATCGTGTTACATATTGATATGGATTCGGATGATGAAGATAGTTTGCACCAGAAGTTGATTCACACTGGACCGAAGATTGATTGGTTCGGAGTGGAAACTTTTGACGTTCCTGGTGCTCACAGGATTGATTTTGAGGTATGACTTTTCATTCTTTTGTCAAAATTGTACATTGTAACTCCATGATAATTATAGATTCTTTATATTTTGGTTAAACTCATTTTGTGAGTCTGTAATTTAACGTTTTAGTTTTTATGGTACTCTATTAATGGGATACTTAGGGCATAAATTTGGTATGCGATGCCACCATTGGCGATTACGATTACTGGAAAAGCATATACAGATGTCCGTACGAATGAATTTGGGGATGAGTTTTGTGTAATTTTTAGGGATCCGGATGCAAATTCAGAAGCCTGGTTAGATGATGAACATCAGTATGTATGAAGATGCTTACTAGGTTTTAACTTGCTAGACTTGTATGTGCATTACTTGACAATATTTGCTTTTTCGAAATGTTTATTGGCTTGTAGAAACTGCTTGTTCGGAATATATATGTACTTTTCGACCGTTCTCTCTTATTATTGTCTGTGGTTATTAAACTTAATTAAGTGCATATAATGGGGCATCTCATTAAAATAACTAATTAAAATAATTAAAAGATTTCAAGAAACTTCAACATCAGTACCCGGTTAGTATTTGACGATTTTCTATTTTATTAGTGGTATCTGTGACAACTGTCAAAATTCCAGGTATCCGTACAACTATTAAACCATGATTAGTGTTTAATGACTGTGTTGAATTACAACTAATGACTTGAATTGTTTTCTGATTATTGCCATATACATACATGTGCATCACATATTGCTTAATGTCATGTCATTAATGCATGAGAACTTTATTGATGCACGAAACACAGTTAGCACAGTTATCAGACAAACCGGGAAAATGCTGACGGAGTTCAGTACACAGACAGACAAAATGTTGAGACACAGAATGAGCCAGAAACCAAGTATGACACTAGTATAGCGTGTAGGAAAGTATGGATCACAAAACTGTCCTCCTAGTGATAGTTTAAGTGCCGGAAAGTGCCTAAAGCTCACATAAAGTGCTGAATTCAACAAAAATCAGCAAATTCAGCATTTAAACACTCTTATATTATGCAGAAATGTGGTTAAATGGTCCTGAATGCTTTCCTAAATGTCGGGGAATCAAAAGTGTCATAAAAGGGTATATAAAGCACACTAAACTGCAAGTTTAGCACCTTAACGAACCGGTAACCAACCGAACAATCGGACACTACCCGAAACACCAAATTTTCACTAGAAGCACTGTTTTAACATTACCAAGCTAGTTATGATCCCCGAACATCATAACACATCATATAAATATCTAGTAACTAAGTATCTAACTATACACTTGGATTTTAACCTAAATACTAACTATTAGTTTAAACCTAGTCTACTACCCCCCCCCCCATGGGACGGCCCAACCATGGGACCCCGTTTGGGATTTTATTTCAATTTTATAATTGATCTTGTTGGCTCTTTTTAGACATAAAAACCTTTGGAAAACACATAAGTTTAGTTATAAGTATAACCTAGGTGATCATAACCTCATTTCTTACACACACTATTTCACACACTCTTTCTCCTCTCCCTTGCCTTGCTCTCGGCCGAACTAAACACCACCATCATCACCATTTTTCAATCAAGTCTCATACATTCCAAGCATATACAAGTGTGATAGAAGGTGCACAAAGGAGCTAGGAGCTTGTAGAAGTTCAAGGACCTTCTTCATTTGCTTTTATCCACTCTATTTCTTCTCTTGATCATCCCTAGCCTTGAGCTAGTGGTAAGAACATCATACACTCCATTTTTCATCTTATCTTAGTGGTTATAAGAAGATTCATGATGTTAATCTTGAAGAACACTAAGAAAATTGAACTTGAAACATGAACATAAGCTTGAATACATAAGAAATCTTAATGTTTATGTGTTGTTATACTTGTTGATTGTTGTTTATTCAAGTATTTGATGTTGATCATCATATGATATTGCTAGATCATGATTAAAAACATAATCTAGCAAGATGAGAGGATGAAAATGTTGTAGGATCATAGATCATCCTCATGAGAAACGCGAACTTGAAAGAATATGTTGTGTTCTTGTAAAATGATGACTAAAGTAAGATGTAAATCTTGTAAATCTAAGATTTCAAGAGTGATTTTCCAAGAAACCAAGTTAAAAATACAAGTTTTACTAAATCTTGGTTCTTAAATAAATAACCCTCATTTTTGGTGGTTAATAAAGTGTAGAAACACTTATGTAGCAAGAAAAATCAAAGAAGAAACATTTTTGAAAAATATGATTATAAGTTGTGAAGATCCATTTTTTTTTTAAAAAATGATGTTTTTAAAGAATCAATCACACTTTAAAGGATAATAAGACTTACTAAGAACACTAGTTAATTACTACAAATTTTTATAAATTTTCAAGTTCATGAAGTGGTAGTTTATGCTTGTTTTTGGCAAAAACGGTAAGTGTAGATAGTTTATTGTTGATTGTGGATTGATTGTGTCACACCCCCAAAATACCACCTAGGGAGTGTCCCTATTAGGCGTGTGACGTACCAACAATGAGCCACTAATTACATTGAACCCATACTAGTTTCTAAATAAAGTTCTCAATCATTAATAAAATACCATCAACAAGTTTAAATGAAAACCAATATGTTCAGCGAAAGTAAACTGTAAACCAAGGCTAAATAGTTTCAAAACCAATGTATAGTATCAAGAAATCAATCACATGAATCCCTCCAGTCGACCCATGACCGCTCCATCTACTCCAGACAGCAAGTTCCCAAATCATAGACATCTAACGACCTGCGAGCATGCAACAAGTGTATCAGACAACGCTGGTGAGTTCATAGTTTTACGAAAACGTTGGTTACCAAGTGTTTAGTTAATCCATTGAAGTTAATGTTGACAATATCCCGAATAAAGACGGCTTCTGATTTACATTGCCCTTTCTCCAATGCTCCTATCAAAGCATTTGTCATGACTAGGTCATTAGTTCAACACCCGTCCTCCCAGGTACGGGGTGAGGTTGCCAAACCTAAGTAGTGCTACTAACTAATACCATGTTACCTCTCAGGTAACCAAACAACACGGAGGGACTTTAATGGTGATAGGATGAGTATATTATCCAACGTTCCCAGATTTACCCAAAACCAATCCCTCTCAGGGATACCCAAAGACTGTCCCAACCACCGGGACGCATGCTCAAGAGAGATGAACTCACCTGTGGTTTACTCGGTTAGACTAAGTGCTTGTTTAACAGTTAACCAATCAAATCGTACTGTGGTTAACAGAGACAGTCAATTTCAGGAATTCACAACTCACGCATCTATTCACATGTATTGCTCAAAAAGTAAACAACGAAACATATAACGTCACGTATGTCAAACAAGCATCCTGGTCATAGTATATTTACGATACTAGTTAACATAACACACCATTTACATTCGGATCATATGGATTTCGTATTACAAACATCACTGACCAAACAACATAATGCACTATTAAGAATCGGCCCATTCCGTAGTTCCCAAACCAACCGACCCAACACGCAGTTAACATAAAATCATCACCACTACCATCCCAGCCATTAAATCCATTCGGCCCACAATAAAAATAACCCAGTTTCCCTTATGTGGCCGGTTGGGCCGTCCAATTCATTTAACCCCAGTAGCCCAAATCATAATATGTTATGCGGCCCATGCCTCAATTCAATCCATCCAGTATGTGTTACATTAGATTCAAATCAGATTTCACATGTTATCAAGTCAGTTTTGCACACATCACATGTTATTAAATCAGATTTCAATGAGTGAAAATTCAGCATGCTACCACTAAAAATAACATATTAGTCCATGCATACTCCCTAGCTAACCGAATCGGATCAAGCACTACTGTTTAATCAACGAGTACCTATATTAATTACATCCAATTAATCGGCCCAATTAAATCTATTATCATCAACATCACTATAATATACAAAAACCTCAATGCTCATGAATTCAGACGATGAGTCAGCAGTTCTATTAATTCAATTAAATAGATATCATGCTTTGTACAACCTAAGTAAATTATATTTAACAATATACAATTAATTAGTAATCATCAAAAGACACACACATCAGAAGACATCATCGTCTTCGACAGCAATGCACAAAGTCAACATAGGTTTTTAAAGAAACAAAATTATCAAAACATTGATAACAGATAGTTCCCTAGTATACCAATCATTATCATCATGTGCAACACTTATCAATTTATGGCAACACACTAATCGAGGTTTATCCAAGCCATTAATCAATGCACAAGATTTCATCATGTACAACCCTACTCTTTCTAACCTACACATAGCAACTCCCTAACATTTACATCAGCTTTGTAAGCATTCGGTCAACATCAACTAATAGTAACAAACATTCATCAAACCAAATCACGTAGCATATTCGATGGTGTATTCATAATAGCATCACATCGCATACTTACAATCATATAAGTGGGACAGAATATAAAACACTAACCCTACAAACGAGCAAGATGAATCCTCAGGTAGATAGTCATGCAAGGAGGGGGGGTCTGCTATGCTGTCACCAATCAGAACTAGAGGTAGGGTTTGTTGTATCGATAATGTGAGGTATAACAAGGGGTTACGTAACATATAATTGTAGTACCCAATAACACAAGTGGGCCGGTGGTCAAGAGCTTGGGCTGAAATCAAAAGGGAAATACACAAGGTGTGTAATGGGCTCGGTTCGTCCATGTTGTGAATGTTGTGGTTTAATCAATAATATCATTACGTATACATAAATAATACACATTTGGGGCGATTCCACCTTTGGCCGATAATGGGCTCAAGCCCATACAGTTGGGCTGCCATAACTAATGGCAAAGCTGCCAATTTATGGGTCAAGGGAGGCGGGTTTGGGCTTGAATTACGTGGCGGTGCCTTATCATGAGAGGTCTTGGGCGGTCTTGGGCCGAGCCCAAACACCCAAAGGGCAGAAAGGCGTGTGATGGTAACGAAATGTGTTACCCGGAGTATTTGTGCAATCCAAAAACATAACGTATACTAGTTTATATCGTTCCCATAATAAGCATTTAACTCACAACGATATCACCTATTAAACAATTAAACTCACAACTTCATCATGTATTAGACAATTAAACTCACAGATTAATTACATACGCATAGGCTACGCCAATGCATAGGGTGAAATTTCGAGTTGTCACATCATCCCCAACTTGAAAGAAATTTCGTTTCGAAATTTGACAAGTAATCACAGAGGAGTGTAGTGAGAAATCAAGATTGTTGCGAATTTTGCTTAGGTACCACATCATCCCCAAATTGAAATGGAATTTCGTCCCCGAAATTCACCAGTTGCATCGGAAATTGATTCAGCAGATTCGTACGATTGCGGATACTCAGTCTCGAGTTCCAACGAACTCTCATAATTGGATTTTGACAGTGCTTGCAAACCTTAACCTCCTGGGGCATGATTTCAATAGGCACCTTGACAACTGCAACTTGACGTTAGACTCAGACCCTAAGAAGGTATCACAAGCGTTTCGTCGGACAAACACTGCTTTAGACTCGCGACATAAATGACATCATGAACGTTACCCAATTCGTCGGGTAACTCGAGTTTCAGGCGACGTGACCGATTCTTTCCAGAATTCCGAATAACCCAGCGTAACGTAAATTAAGCTTGTCACGCTTCCCAATCGTACCACACCCTTCCAGGGTGAGACTTTCAACACAATACGATCGCCTACAATGATCTTCCAGCGTTTCCCAAGTTTATGAGCTTTCCTGACGGTCACGCGTTGCCGCCAATCGACTCCTAATCCAAACAACCTTCCCAAGAGTTTCGAGTACCACTCCTGGACCAGTAATTAAGTTGTCAACCATCTCAGTCTAACAAGAAGGTTGGCATTATTGTCTACATAATGCCTCAACAGAGCTGTCTGGTTACCAAGATGATAACTGCGGCAGCAGTACTCAAACATAGGTAAGAGTCCTTCAAATTTACACCAAAGCCAGTCACACACATGCTTGCAGCATGCCTTCGAGTGACATGAGAGTTCGTTTACTTTGATCGTTTATCCAACAACGGTAAGCAATGCTCTGGTCCTGGCGTGAGCCAAGGGTGTTGTGTTTTGTCTGTCATAGATTATGCATAGATCAAATTCAGAGATAACAGGAGTTGGCACCTCGTGCCTAAAAGCCGCCTCTCCCAGAGGAACATTCACAACTGTGATGACTCGTCAGTTTTCTTGATTGCAAGAATGTGTACTGGTAACTTGAGTCCATCGATGATCACCCAGGTGAAAATGTTTCCGTTTCGAGTTGTAAGTAGACTAGTGACAAATCCATAGCAGTCTATTCTCATTTCCTTACATGTGTTTCTGGTTGCTAATATCCCATCTTGACTTTCCGACATGTCAAACTTCGTTCCCAGGCGTGTCTGTGTGGGCCTTCAGGCCCGGTCACCCGTGCATGGTCGTTAGGTTTTAATACGTCTTATCAAAACTCAGGTGAATAGGATATCGAGGCCCGTGTGCTTTGCCTGCACTAGTTCCCTAAGGTTGCGGTATAGTGAGGTCCATATTCGTTCCATGAAGTAGCAAATATCGTCCGACCTGCCAAAAGTTGCCTCCCCATGCCCCGCATGGGTAAATCTGGAGAACTCTCCTCCTTCAGTTCTTCAATTTGTACAAGGCGAGTCTGATCAGGTATGTTAAAGCTGATAGCGAGCTGCAAAGCTTGTGCACGTCTAGGTTTCACGGTCGTATTCATTCAAAAGTTCCACCCAACGCCGCCATCACATGTTTAGCTTTCTTGAAACAAGGGTACATGGGAGGCCCTTGTGATCGGTCTAAGTGGTGCATTCGGTACCGTCCAAGAAATGCCTCCAGTTTAAATCCAAAGACTACGGCTTCCACCGCGGGTCATGACTCGTGCAATTCTTCCTTTAAGTCCACCATGTTGGCCATCTCCTTCTCATGTTGCATCGATGTGTAACTGGGACTCTGATTCGAACTATCATGGTATACCGCCAGATCATTGGTACCCTCAGATAGAAGTGATGCTCAGTGCGTTGTAGGGTTGGGTTTCAAAAGCTGAAAAGACGTTCCCCTGTTTTATTTCCCATGAATTCACAGCTCCCCGCTGTGCTAAGGAGGTTGAAGTTGCGCAATCTTCGAAAATCTCATGATGAATCTGCGATAGCATCCAGCGAACCCAAGAGATTGCTGTATCCCAGAAGGAATCTGAAATTGCATAAGGTCAATCTGAAATTCCACCTGACGATGTGGAGGTAAACCAAGTAACTCTTCAGAAAACACGTATGAAGATTTATGTCACGGCCCCCGACCCGGTTTGACCCGTTTCAGGAGCCACGGGACAGAAATCCCGTGATATTTATTTAATTGAGTTTAACAGCGGAAGTTTATCATCAGGATCGTTGTAAAGCTAAAAAAAACTTTTCCCGATTATTTTATTTCACAATTCGGGATAAAATCCCGGTAATTTACAATAACATGATTTTACTAATAAATCTTTATTTTTAGAAAACATATTTCTCTATTTTATAGTGAGCCACTTTCTTAAGCTTGAAATGCTCCTCAGCACTTTTCCTGAATTACAATAGATCACCTGAAACATGTTTGAAAAAGGTTTTGTCAGCGGAAAATACTGAGTGAATCATTCAGTTTACTGAAATGACTCGTTTATTATAATTTACAGTATTAAGAGTTTTTACATATGTTTCTGATATCTACCAACTACCCACAGTATTTGTCACTCGACCGGATCTGTGACTATGGTCACATCACCATTGGCTGCCCCAATGAATGACGTATATCACTTAATTTTAGGTTCGCCCACCTAAAGTGATAGAAACAGTAGTAATGTGCACAATACCCCACATACTGGCTGTAATTGGGTGATTACATAAACTTAATCACTGTAATTTATAATTCTGAAAATAATTTGGAGTATTGTAAAACAGTTGATAAAAAGAGAATGACTCACATTGCAGATTTAACACGGACAAAATATGATTTAGCCTTGTTAACCTAATTTAAATAATAATGCACACAAAACCAGGTTAGTGATCAATACAGCATTTACGATAACTCACGAGATCAAATTCTCACAACGAACGACAAAGTGCAATACTTAAACATCCATCGATTTAATGACGAACGACAAAGTATAACCCTATGTGGGCGGCACTTAAACATCCATTGGATATATTGATCAGTCGGAAAATGAATCGTAATAGCGATCGAGTGATTACCCTGTTTTGCGGCAGCACTTCGTGATCAGTGTGTGTTTATTTGTAATAATACTATGATATCTCGACGTCCCCAGAGAGTTTATGCGTCGTTTCAACTTCAGAAAGCTACTGCCAAGGTCTGCTATTTATAGTGATTTTTGAGACATGCTTATGGACCGTATGGCATTTCCCCTTACGGTCCGTAAGGGGTGCAATCTAATTATATAGGCTAGCTGGGTACGGGACTAGCTTGGCTGACTCATTTAAAAATCGAATTTCAAATTGTACAACGCATTTTGAAGATAATTATCAATAGGGTTTAACCCCCCTGAGTTTTAGGGGCCCTGATCCTAATTCCAATTGTTCTGAAAATTTTAGGGTTAGTGCAGAATTACTTGGGTGTCTCAATTAGGGTTTTCTTATTGACTAATTATCATCCTAATTATGGATTTTAATGAGAGTTGTTACATCCTCCCCACCTTAAGAAAAATCTCGTCCTCGAGATTCATTGAAATAGATGAGGGTATTTCCGCTTCATTTCTGATTCCAGCTCCCAAGTATATTCTGGTCCCCTCTTCGAATTCCATTTGACTTTGACTAGCACTAGTCGCTTGTGTTTGAGAAACTTGACCTTCCGGTCTTCTATTTGTAAGGGTTTCTCTATGAATTTCAGCTTTTCATTTACCTCCACATCTTGAAGAGGTACTACCAGGGATTCGTCTGATAGACATTTCTTGAGATTGGATACATGAAATACATCATGTACTCCAGCTAGTTCTTCTGGTAGTTGTAAGCGATAAGCTACTGGTCCTATTCGTTGGATCACTGGGAATGGCCCAACATATCTTGGACTCAGTTTTCCTTTCTTACCGAATCGTACTACTCCTTTCCAAGGAGATACTTTCAATAGTACTTTGTCTCCTATCTGGAATTCTAGTGGCTTGCGGCGATTATCTGCATAGCTTTTCTGACGATCTCTGGCTGTTTTCAACCTTTCCTTAATTTGAGTTATCTTGTCTGTTGTTTCTTGTACGATTTCTGGACCTGATAATTGACTTTCTCCTATTTCTGCCCAACAAACCGGAGTTCTGCACTTGCGTCCATATAGTGCTTCAAATGGAGCGGCTTTGATGCTTGAGTGATAACTATTGTTATAGGAGAATTCGATTAATGGTAAATGGTTATCCCAATTACCACCAAAGTCAATTACACATGCTCGGAGCATGTCTTCTAGAGTTTGGATCGTCCTTTCACTTTGCCCGTCTGTTTGTGGATGATATGCAGTACTTAAATTGAGTCGGGTTCACATTGCTTCTTGGAAGCTTGTCCAGAAACGGGAAGTGAAACGACTATCTCTATCTGATACAATGGAGAGTGGGACTCCATGTAAGGATACTATTTCATCCACATACAGCTTGGCTAACCTTTCCATGCTAAAAGTTTCTTTCATAGGTAGAAAATGAGCAGATTTGGTTAATCGATCCACAATTACCCAAATCGCATCGTTACCTTTTCTGGTTTTGGGTAACTTAGTAACAAAGTCCATTGTTATGAGTTCCCATTTCCATACAGGCATCTCTAATTGTTGTAGTAGACCTGAAGGTTTCTGATGTTCTGCCTTAACTTGTGAACAAGTTAGACACTTAGATACGTATTCGGCTATATCCTTTTTCATTCCTATCCACCAGAAATTCTTTCTTAAATCTTGGTACATCTTATTGTTTCCTGGATGTACAGTATACCTAGATTTATGAGCTTCCTCTAAAATCTTAGATCTTAAATTTCCTTGTTTAGGTACCCAAATTCTTTTTTTGTGGAATTTCCAAATTCCATCATTTCCTTGTTCTAATTCTTTTAGGTAACCTTTCATTCCTTCGGCATCGTCCTTGATTGCCGTTTCTTGAATTTCCTTTAATTGTCCCATTAAATCTACTTGTAGATTTATTCTAAGAGCACGGACTCGCCTTTGCTTCTCATGATCCTTACGACTTAAGGCATCTGCGACTACGTTTGCCTTTCCTTCGTGATATTGAATATCACAGTCGTAATCACTCAGGATTTCCATCCATCTTCTTTGCCTCATATTTAACTCTTTTTGCCCAAATATATACCTTAAACTTTTATGATCTGTATAAACAGTAAACTTACTTCCATACAGATAATGTCTCCATATCTTAAGGGCAAAAACTATAGCTCCTAATTCTAAATCATGAGTCGTATAGTTTTCCTCGTGCTTCTTCAATTGTCTGGAAGCATACGCAATTACCTTCTTGCGTTGCATTAACACACATCCGAATCCTAATTTTGAAGCATCACAATATACTTCAAAATCTTCTGTTCCTTCTGGTAAGGCTAAGATTGGAGCATTGGTTAATTTCTGCTTCAAGATTTTAAAGGCTTCTTCTTGTTTAGGTCCCCATTCAAACTTAATGGCTTTACAGGTTAGCTTAGTTAATGGTACAGCTATCTTGGAAAAATCCTTAATAAACCGTCTATAATACCCGGCTAAACCTATAGAACTTCTAATTTCCATTGCGGTTTGCGGAACCTTCCAATTGGTAATTGCTTCTATCTTAGCAGGATCTACGTGAATACCTTCATGATTCACCATGTGTCCTAAGAATTGCACTTCTTGTAGCCAAAATTCACACTTCGAAAATTTGGCGTACAATTTTTCTTTTCTTAACAAAGTTAAGAGTGCATGCAAGTGCTGACAATGTTCGTCCTGACTTTTTGAATAAATAAGTATATCGTCTATGAAAACAATTACAAATTTATCCAAATATGGTTTACAGATTTTGTTCATCATGTCCATGAATGCTGCAGGTGCATTAGTTAACCCAAAGGGCATGACTGTAAACTCATAGTGTCCATACCTAGTTCTAAAAGCAGTTTTAGGTATGTCTTCTTCTTGAACCTTTAATTGATGATATCCGGAGCGCAAGTCTATCTTAGAAAAGTACCTAGCGCCTTGTAATTGATCGAAAAGATCATCAATCCTAGGTAATGGGTATCGATTCTTAATTGTAACCTTATTTAGCTCTCTATAATCGATACACATTCTCATTGATCCATCTTTCTTTTTCACAAACAACACTGGTGCACCCCAAGGGGATGAACTAGGTTGTATAAATCCTTTGCTTAGTAATTCATCTAATTACTTCTTCAATTCTAGCATTTCGGTAGGAGCTAATCGATAAGGTGCTTTGGCTATCGGTGTAGTTCCTGGAATTAGATAAATCCTAAATTCTACCTCCCTATCTGGTGGTAACCCAGGTAAATCTTCTGGAAATATATCTAGGTATTCTGAGACTACAGGAATTTCCTTAAGTTCTTTACCTTTAGTACTAAGGATTACTGAAATTATATATACTATTCCTTGTTTTCGTTCATAATTAGCAACCTTCATTACTGATATGAACTTCAGTGGCTTTCGAGGTTTATCTCCTGTAATCATGATTACTTCTCCAGTAGGTGCTTGAATTTCTATAGAGTTTTTATCACAAATGATTTGAGCATGGTTGGTTATTAACCAATCCATTCCTAACACAACATTAAATTCAGCTAATTTCATAGGTAATAGGTTTGCAACAAATTTATGACCTGAAAGTTCTATTTCTACTTTTTGCAAAACCTGATTGATTTTTACTGAATTCCCATCTGCGGTTTCGACTGTAAAAATCTGCCTAATGGTAGTTAAGGGTAACTTAAGAGCTTGGCAGAATGAAGTATTTATAAAACTTTGGTTTGCACCAGAGTCAAACAATACTTTTGCATAAACGTCGTGAACTTAAAACGTACCGGCTATCACATCCGGGATGAGCTCTGCTTCTTGAGTGGTTAGCTGGAATGCTCTGGCATTCTTCTGAGTAGCTCCTTCGGTCGCCTTAGGTTTGTTGTCTATTGATTTGACTAACTTAGGACATTCTGTTTTGAAATGTCCGGCTTCTCCACAATTGTAACAAATTATGGATTTCTTTCTGCAGTTTTCTTTACGATGTCATATCGTTTTGCAAAAAATTGCAAATTTTATTACATTTTCCAAAATGTTTCTTTTTGCAAATTTTGCAGAATGGCAAAGTTGAAGATTGCCCTGCTCCTCTTTTCTTGAAATTACTACTATTACCCACCCTAAATCCGTGGGTAATTTTCTGAGCTAGTTCCTTCTTCCTGTTTTCATCTCTTGTGCGTATCAATTCATCAGTTAGGGTGTTAGCTAATTCTATAGCATCGTCAATAGTGCGAGGTCTCGCAGCCTTAACGATATTGCGAATTTCACTAATTAATCCCCAAATATAGCGAGAAATGAGTACCGGTTCTGGCGAAGCCAGTGTTGGTACCACTCTAGCATATTCAAAGAATGTCGAAGTATAACCACGACAATCCACACCTGTCATCCGATGAGTTAGGAACTTATTTGCCATTTGTTCCTTTTCATACTCAGGACAGAATTTTCTTTCTACAAGATTCCTAAATTCTTCCCAAGTCATAGCATAAGCCTTATTTCTTCCTTTAGCTTGTAACACAGTGTTCCACCATTCGAGTGCTCCTTCTTTAAACAGATTTGATGCGTACATGACCTGATCATCTATGGCACACTTACTTATTGCAATTACTGCTTCGGTGTTCTCTAACCAACGCAGTGATGCAGTTGCCCCTTCATTGCCTGCAAATTCAATGGGTTTACAAGCAAGAAATTCTTTGAAAGTGCAACCAGGTGTTGCAGCTTTCAGTTTCTTAGGGAGCGGCGTGTGCTGGGATTCATTATCATGATTAACATGATTATTGCCCCCGTTTATACTATTACTGAAGTTATCTTCAGAAGTACGTTTACTAGGAACGATATGTTGCGGTTCGATTGGAGTTTTACAGCAGCAACGAATGCTGGAATAGCATTGGCTATCCCTTGAGCAACAATATTTTCAATATCTTGTCTAGTCATATATTGATCTCCTGGATGTTGCTCTGACTGATTAACCTCATTTACCGGTTCATTACCAATATTTGCCATCTGATAATATATATAATTTTTATTAGTATCTGATAAATAGCAATTATACACAAACAACCAGACAATTTACAATACACGTATAGTCAAAACTATCGATTTCTCGATTTCATTTTATATTGGTTATAGTATGTATCAATACACACCAATATTTTACAAAGTTTTATTCGTTGTTATGTTACAGACTGATTTCACTATTTCTTTTACTATTACACAACTATAGTTTTACCATCCTCCTATCTCTCGTCACTTGTCGTTCTAAAAATGAAGTTCCCATTCATCATACTTCCAGGCAATTTGTCCCCCTATCTCCCTGATTCTATTTCCTGCATCCATCAATTCTTCACCATAATGGCGAAGTTCCGCCATATTTTCGTTACTCATTGGTGGATTAGGTAGGGGTTCTGGATCGAATTGTGGAAGAAAGGAATAAGGGTCGTTGACAATATTTTGAAATTGCCAATCATTCGTCCACCATTCGTCCATTTCTACAGGTTGAGAGTGGACTATTGGTTCCGGGATTGCTGGTTCAAAATTCATAGGGAGTGGATTTTCACTAGGATAGGTAAAAACATTCGTATTGACAGGTTGAATAGTCTCACAGCTTGCCAATAGAAAATCTATTTCCTCCTGAAAAGTGATTCCCTGGTTTTGGGTGGAGCTCTCTCCAATTTCTATCTGAGTTGGTCTAGAACCTTGTCCTACTTCCATTTCTATATCTTTAGAATATTCCTCAAACTATTTTTCCATTTGCCTAGAGTCTTTCTTGACTTCAGTTTCCATCTCTTGCTGTTTAGTACTTTCTTTGATTACAATTTCTTTTCCTTTTTCTAAAGGGTTATTTATTTTAGGAAGTTTTGTGGCTGGCTTTTTCCTACGGATACGACTACCCCATACATAATTATTTCTTTTCTTTCGTTTTGGTTTTGTCAAAGGTGGAGCATTGAATTCTACAGGTTGTTCCACATCAGCAAAGTATCCAGTGAATCTTTGGAAACTTCTACATTCACCGGGTAAAGATCGAGGTTCTGAAAGACTTCAGATATCTCATTCACGCTGTGTAGCATATATGCAAAATGCACAAAATACTAAGTTAAAACTTTGGAACAAAGTTTAACAAATAAACATTGAAGTTTTATTGCACACTATTTGTACAAAATAACAGGAAAGAACACACTTGGATTTATTTATTTATTTACTGGGAAGTGCTTATTACTAGACTTAGGGTTTTTAAAGATCTGCATGTTCTGCTACTGTAGCTAGCATATACAAATTTGCCCATTTTTCATCTAGCTTGTCTTCCCAAGGTGATTTATTGATTAATTCCTGGGTTTCCTTTTTAATCCTCTTTTCTCGGATTTGCTCTTTACTTTTCTTAATAATCATACTCCTTTTTCTAGGAGAAAGCGGTTTCTCATATTGTGCTTTTCGCACAAATATTCCTTCTTCAGGAATTGTAGGAAGTTTTGAAAATTTGTTTTGGGATGAACTTCCCTCTTCGTAGACTGACCTATCTAATTTAAGATAGATATCTTGCAGCTTTTGCTTACCCATACTGTAACTAACAAATAATCAGTTTATAAAACACATAATCACATAATAGTAATCAGGAAAAATTAAGTATCTCTAAATACTTAATTAGCTTAACTCAGTGGCTCTGATACCACCTCATTTCTGTCACGGCCCCCGACCCGGTTTGACCCGTTTCAGGAGCCGCGGGACAGAAATCCCGTGATATTTATTTAATTGAGTTTAACAGCGGAAGTTTATCATCAGGATCGTTGTAAAGCTAAAAAAAAAAACTTTTCCCGATTATTTTATTTCACAATTCGGGATAAAATCCCGGTAATTTACAATAACATGATTTTACTAATAAATCTTTATTTTTAGAAAACATATATCTCTATTTTATAATGAGCCACTTTCTTAAGCTTGAAATGCTCCTCAGCACTTTTCCTGAATTACAATAGATCACCTGAAACATGTTTGAAAAAGGTTTTGTCAGCGGAAAATACTGAGTGAATCATTCAGTTTACTGAAATGACTCGTTTATTATAATTTACAGTATTAAGAGTTTTTACATATGTTTCTGATATCTACCAACTACCCACAGTATTTGTCACTCGACCGGATCTGTGACTATGGTCATATCACCATTGGCTGCCCCAATGAATGACGTATATCACTTAATTTTAGGTTCGCCCACCTAAAGTGATAGAAACAGTAGTAATGTGCACAATACCCCACATACTGGCTGTAATTGGGTGATTACATAAACTTAATCACTGTAATTTATAATTCTGAAAATAATTTGGAGTATTGTAAAACAGTTGATAAAAAGAGAATGACTCACATTGCAGATTTAACACGGACAGAATATGATTTAGCCTTGTTAACCTAATTTAAATAATAATGCACACAAAACCAGGTTAGTGATCAATACAGCATTTACGATAACTCACGAGATCAAATTCTCACAACGAACGACAAAGTGCAATACTTAAACATCCATCGATTTAACGACGAACGACAAAGTATAACCCTATGTGGGCGGCACTTAAACATCCATTGGATATATTGATCAGTCGGAAAATGAATCGTAATAGCGATCGAGTGATTACCCTGTTTTGCGGCAGCACTTCGTGATCATTGTGTGTTTATTTGTAATAATACTATGATATCTCGACGTCCCCAGAGAGTTTATGCATCGTTTCAACTTCAGAAAGCTACTGCCAAGGTCTGCTATTTATAGTGATTTTTGAGACATGCTTACGGACCGTATGGCATTTCCCCTTACGGTCCGTAAGGGGTGCAATCTAATTATATAGGCTAGCTGGGTACGGGAGTAGCTTGGCTGACTCATTTAAAAATCGAATTTCAAATTGTACAACGCATTTTGAAGATAATTATCAATAGGGTTTAACCCCCCTGAGTTTTAGGGGCCCTGATCCTAATTCCGATTGTTTTGAAAATTTTAGGGTTAGTGCATAATTACTTGGGTGTCTCAATTAGGGTTTTCTTATTGACTAATTATCATCCTAATTATGGATCCTCGATCTTCCTTTCTTCAGGTTGCGAGTCGGTGACGAGAGCGAGTATAGCAGGGTAGCCCTTCCGTAGAAACTTCTGGGCTTTCATGACTGAGATGATGCCAACCATGGCACCACTACGATGATCTTGAACTGATAAGGATTCCCCACCAGGGAGAGGGATACGCACGATTTTCTCCTTACAGAGAATTTCCGCTTGATGCATAGATAACAAAATCCATGTCAACGACCACGTCAAAACTTACAAGAGTATCGGGAAGTAGGTCAATGTCGAACACTTGACCCACGAGATCAAGTTTACAACCAAAAAGAACATGAGAAGCTTCTATCGATTTACTAACAGCTAATTCTACTACATGCTTATTTACAAGAGGGGTGTGAGTTAGCCCTAACTGACGACTGAACCCCAAAGACACATAACTCCAATCGGCACCAGAGTCGAATAAAACAGAAACAAAAAGATCATTCAAAGAAGATGTACCGGTCTCAACATTGCCATCATTGCGAGCTTCCCCCAGTGCCAATAGTAAATACTCTTCCACGTGCCCCGTTTCCACCATTGTTTCCATTATTGTCAGTCCCAGTATTGTTGTTGTTGCCAGCATTCAGATTAGGCTGAGGGCAATCCCTCTTATAATGACCCTCATCACCACACTGAAAGCACCCCTTTTGATTACCCTAATTCTGTTGAGGCTGCTGCCTCTCCTATTGTTGCGGCTGCTGCTGCTGTGGCTGCTTAGGAAGCCAGACCCTACAATCCTTAGCCATATGCCCCACCTTGTTGCACCTGCGACATATCCGGGTGCACGGCCTGCGATGGTGGAACATACACTTATTACACTTTGGTAGCTTTCCCGCGTAAGAACCCTGATTTAAGTTGTTGCTCTGATTCTGGTTCACAGAAGACGACTGGCTAAAACTGCGGTGGATGCTATTGTCTGCCCTTTTCTGAGATTGACTGGCACTGGTTACTTTGTCAGTATCGTTCCATTTTGGCATGTTATCACCAGCAGGTGTGGTAGCTATAGCAGTAGAGGTAGTAGCGGATTTACGAGGCGGCAAATTGCAACGTTCGACCTCTTGGTCAGTGATTTTGTGTGCCAAACGGATGATCTAGGGAAGATTGTTAAGGTTTGCAGCAGTGACATACCCTTTACAGCTGGTGCTAAGCCCTTGAGATACAACTCAATTCGCCGAGGTGGAGGTCGAGACAGGTTAGGGCACAGAATTGCCAGTTCGTGAGATCGTCTAGTGTACGCCTCCATCTCAGGCCCTTCCATCTTCAATTCGTAGTACTCGTTCTCAAGCTTCTGAATCTCATCACGAGGTACTCCTCTCTCATCAACTCCTTGAAATCATCCCAAGTAGTGGCATTCACCATCTCAATACCCAACATCTGAACCTGGGCATTCCACCAAGTCAAGGCACCATCCTCAAGAGCGCCTGAAGCAGACTTCACTCGATCCCCAGCGGGACAGTTACACATAGCAAAAACAGATTCGGCTTTCTCAAACCAACGCAAGAGTCCCACAGCTCCTTCAGTCCCACTGAAGGTCTGTGGCTTACAATCCATGAAGGTTTTGAATGTACAAGCAGGTGGATTGTTTTGATTCGCAGGTTGACCTAAAACGAAAGAACGTACAACACACAAGTAAGGTTCGAGTATACGACACAAGGACAGAAAGTAATTGGCACATATCGTACCAGCCTGGTAAGCCGCTAGGGCTTCAGCCACACGAGTGTTGATCAAGTTGGTTAGTTCGGCCTGGGTTATAGCAATGTGGCCGCGTCCATGGCCTCGTCCGCTCATGTTTCTATTCAAGAAGAGGAAAGATTTAAGATGCAATTTCGAGTAGGAGTCAAGTATTACTATGACCTCTATAGACTACTGAGTTCTAACATAACGCCAATTAGCCGAGCGGAACCCTTTTCACACTCGTTAAGCCTCACTGGGACTCACATGCACCCCACATTATTATTATGTGTGCACCCATAATAATAATCCAATTTGCATGTTTATCTCAGCTCCTCTCAATTTGTGTTAAAAGGTTCCCCGAATTCGAGCAATAAGACAGATAACACCACAACATAGATCATGAAAATTCAAGAAGAGTTGCACTCTTAAAACACGTAACGCGGGTTGACAACATATTACTCGTACTGTAGTGCCAAGTGTGTATTCACGTGTGATGTTATTCATAAGCAAACACTAGATATGCTATGCAATAGTAAACAAGAGACGAACCTTGCAATCTGGAGCCGAGTGTCATGGTCGATTTCGGAACTGTTCAGTTATAGTCTGGTTTTATGAAAATGTTTTAAAACCAAGTTCACTATAACCTGGCTCTGATACCAAACTGTCACACCCCCAAAATACCACCTAGGGAGTGTCCCTATTAGGCGTGTGACGTACCAACAATGAGTCACTAATTACATTGAACCCGTACTAGTTTCTAAATAAAGTTCTCAATCATTAATAAAATACCATCAACAAGTTTAAATGAAAACCAATATGTTTAGCGGAAGCAAACTGTAAACCAAGGTTAAATAGTTTCAAAACCAATGTATAGTATCAAGAAATCAATCACATGAATCCCTCCAGTCGACCCATGACCACTCCATCTACTCCAGACAGCAAGTTCCCAAATCATAGACATCTAACGACCTACGAGCATGCAACAAGTGTATCAGACAACGCTGGTGAGTTCATAGTTTTACGAAAACGTTGGTTACCAAGTGTTTAGTTAATCCATTGAAGTTAATGTTGACAATATCCCGAATACAAGACGGCTTCTGATTTACATTGCCCTTTCTCTAATGCTCCTATCAAAGCATTGGTCATGACTAGGTCATTAGTTCAACACCCGTCCTCCCAGGTACGGGGTGAGGTTGCCAAACCTAAGTAGTGCTACTAACTAATACCATGTTACCTCTCAAGTAACCAAACAACACGAAGGGACTTTAATGGTGATAGGATGAGTATATTATCCAACGTTCCCAGATTTACCCAAAACCAATCCCTCTCAGGGACACCCAAAGACTGTCCCAACCACCGGGACGCATGCTCAAGAGAGATGAACTCACCTGTGGTTTGCTCGGTTAGACTAAGTGCTTGTTTAACAGTTAACCAATCAAATCCTACTGTGGTTAACAGAGACAGTCAATTTCAGGAATTCACAACTCACGCATCTATTCACATGTATTGCTCAAACAGTAAACAACGAAACATATAATGTCACGTATGTCATACAATCATCCTGGTCATAGTATATTTACGATACTAGTTAACATAACACACCATTTACATTCGGATCATATGGATTTCGTATTACAAACATCACTGACCAAACAACACAATGCACTATTAGGACTCGGCCCATTCCGTAGTTCCCAAACCAACCGACCCAACAAGTAGTTAACATAAAATCATCACCACTACCATCCCAGCCATTAAATCCGTTCGGCCCACAATAAAAATAACCCAGTTTCCCTTATGTGGCCGGTTGAGCCGTCCAATTCATTTAACCTCGGCAGCCCAAATCATAATATGTTATGTGGCCCGTGCCTCAATTCAATCCATCCAGTGTGTGTTACATTAGATTCAAATCAGATTTCACATGTTATCAAGTCAGTTTTGCACACATCACATGTTATTAAATCAAATTTCAATGAGGGAAAATTCAACATGCTACCAGTAAAAATAATATATTAGTCCATGCATACTCCATAGCTAACCGAATCAGATCAAGCACTACTGTTTAATCAACGAGTACTATATTAATTACATCCAATTAATCGGCCTAATTAAATCAATTATTATCAACATCACGATAATATACAAAAACCTCAATGCCCATGAATTCAGATGATGAGTCAGCAGTTCTATTTATTCAATTAAATAGATATCATGCTTTGTACAACCTAAGTAAATTATATTTAACAATATACAATTAATTAGTAATCATTAAAAGACACACACATCAGAAGACATCATCGTCTTCGACAGCAATGCACAAAGTCAACATAGGTTTTTGAAGAAACAAAATTATCAAAACATTGATAACAGATAGTTCCCTAGTATACCAATCATTATCATCATGTGCAACACTTATCAATTTATGGCAACACACTAATCGAGTTTTATCCAAGCCATTAATCAACGCACAAGATTTCATCATGTACAACCTTACTCTTTCTAACCTACACATAGCAATTCCCTAACATTTACATCAGCTTTGTAAGCATTCGGTCAACATCAACTAAAAGTAACAAACATTCATCGAACCAAATTACATAGCATATTCGATGGTGTATTCATAATAGCATCACATCACATACTTACAATCATATAAGTGGGATAGAATATAAAACACTAACCCTACAAACGAGCAAGATGAATCCTCAGGTAGATAGTTACGCAAGGAGGGGGGCTGCTATTCCGTCGCCAATCAGAACTAGAGGTAGGGTTTGTTGTATCGATAATGTGAGGTATAACAAGGGGTTACGTAACATATAATTGTAGTACCCAATAACACAAGTGGGCCGGTGGTCAAGAGCTTGGGGCGAAATCAAAATGGAAATACACAAGGTGTGTAATGGGCTCGGTTCGTCCATGTTGTGAATGTTGTGGTTTAATCAACAATATCATTACGTATACATAAATAATACACATTTGGGGCGATTCCACCTTTGGCCGATAATGGGCTCAAGCCCATATAGTTGAGCTGCCATAACTAATGGCAAAGCTGCCAATTTATGGGTCAAGGGTGGCGGGTTTGGGCTTGAATTATGTGGCGGTGCCTTATCATGAGAGGTCTTGGGCGGTCTTGGTGTCACACCCCGATTTCCACGTGTCTCACCGGTGGGCCCGGTGGGGGATTACCGTGACGATGTTGGCAACAATATAGTCAAACCACACAATTATATAATGCACAGCGGAAGCATAAGATAAATATATAAATTCAACCTCTGATTGTAATATCAAAATGTATTACAGGGGTTGGATATATCCACAGTGGATCGTGAATAAAAGTAAAGTATTGTTCCATTAGATACTGCAATCAAGCTTGCGAGGCTTATCCCGACGCTAGGGAGCTAATACCAGCCAATTACGTTTAGGTACCTGCACTTAATCTTTTGGGGAAAATACGTCAGTTTACACTGGTAAATACATTCAACTGACACATTTGAAAATGTTTATTAAAATTGATTTGAATGCACAAGGCACAAACTCTTTTATAACTTGGGAAAATTCATAATGATCTTGTGAACGTTTTACATGTTCTTTTATGCGTTCAGTAGCCCGGGTCGTGCCGGGTTAAAGATTTATAGACACACCACGTTTGCGTAAAACCGTAGTACAGAAACCAACGACTACGTCTTTTAGTTTTAATGTCGACACTTTATACCGGGTGTACGCCTACACCGGGATGTCGATGGTCGTGGCCATTTCGTAAAATGATGCCAAGGATATCCGGGACAACGGTCATTAAACCCCCCAAAGGCTTATAAGCAACAAAACTGTTTAAATGAGCCGATCATATTTAATCAATTAACCACCTAAGCGATGGAAGTATATAATGCTCAATCAAGCGGTATTAATATACCGTAACCCAAGCCCATATAGGGGAAATAAGTCAAAAGTATTTACCTTTGCAAGTATTAATCCTTAATTTAGATCAAGTCACCGATAGCTTTTACTGGGGCTCCTAATCTGGAACGAAGGTTTTAATTAACCTCTTAGAATCCTAACGGGTCGTTATATTGGCCGTAGCCTAGACCGGTTGGTTCCGATTTATATAGATATGGTTAATTCGCACGAAAAGGCGAAAACCGAGAATGGAGTATGATTTGGACCCAACAAGTTCAGAGACTTGTTTTATATGGGTTTATAGTTCATACTCTGGATTTTGGGGTTCAAATAGTATACTTTGACCCATATCGGCTATTGCACGAAAACTAGTTCCGTGGGCCGTACCGTGTGCGCAAATAGGCGAAACGGTTAACCATAAGGGTCGTACGCTTATTTCCTAAGTCAATATGCCTTAAAAGTATTTTGGTATCAGTAGGATACCTTCCGTAATGCCCGTAACGAGTTTAAGTTTATATTATGCCCCGTAGGGGCTTTTCGGTCATTTTAAAGACTTTAAAAGGGATTTTCGAGTTCTACAGGAAATCTGAGTTTCCCGAACAGCTTATAAAGCTTAAAATACTTTATTTATTATTTAAAACCAGTAGCAACTGGAATCGGGTCAAAAGACCTTGTAGAACTCCCGTTTTGGCCAAAAAGGGCATATTCGGTATTTACCGAACCGTAGCCATAACCGCAGGTTATGAGCAAGGTAAAAATTATTAAAAATCTTTAAAATTCCCAAAATATTATTTTACCACAGTGGGTAAAAGTTTTGGTGACGAAACTTGGGTTAGATGGGCGTTATGCTAATTGCGCCGTTAATTACAAAACTTTCTTAAAAGTGCGCTTTTTAGCATAACTCTCATTCTAGACCTCGGATTGACGTGAAACTTTAGGGACATGCTTATAATTTATCAAGCAAGGTTTTGGTCCGTTCACGTGTCCGAAATACTCGTTTTAATTTTAGAAGGCCGTTACGGTCAACTTTTAGACGAATGACGGAAATACGTAAAAGACTCGGATAACTCATGAACCGACCACAGAGGCGTATACCAACATGTGACCTGGTCCTAAGAGAGTCCTAAGGTATATTTATACCTCACTAAAACGGGTCAGAACTGGAGTCAAAGCAAAAGTCAAACTTTTGCGACATTCGGCTCCGAACCGGTTCTATATAGTAAATGATCGATTCAAACGAGCGTAAACATGCTTATATACTTATTATCATGTTTTATGATTATCAAAACAGGTTCCATAACATATATATTACAGATTATGCATAAATCGCCAAAATAGCTTTCTGTTGACTTTTTAACCGCGCGTTTGACTCGATGTTTGACATAGTTAGAGTGGTGATCAGGGGGAACCCTTTTAGAGGTTTATTACCCACATAAATACCAACTCATAACCATTTTTGATTCGTCATAAGACTGAACCATTTGCAAGATATTGCAATGACAACCGTTAGTTACGACGGTTGCGTTTATGAGCTATAACTATGGAAATGTGAAACCAAAATGGTTATGAACGACTTACAGAAGTTGTTTCTTGACTATAGAGCAGAAGAGAATGCTTGGGAGCACTTAGAATGATCAGTAGTTGTGTTTTTTATTGTGTGAATGGTTATGAACTAAGGTGTGCTATTTATAGCAAATGTTAAGCATGTATGATCATTACAACACCTACAACAGGTCAGGGGTGATGGGTAGATGTCCCCTAAGGGTTATGGGTCGAGCATAGGGTGCCCATGCCCATTTGTTGGTTGTTTGATCATTCAAAAGCTCCAAAAGCCAAGTAGTTACTACTATTCTGTATCTGGGCGTCATACGCGACCCGCATGGACATTCCATGCAACTTTTACGCGGGTCGCCTGGGATCAAGAGATCAGACGCGTAGTTGAGGAAGCTCGCGGCCCGCCTCAACTTATGTTTAAACCTTACGCGGGTCGCGTGAGGTTATATTTTCTGAATTTTTTCAAATCTTTTATAATGATTACAGAATCGGACCATTAATAACGAAATCTTTCGTAATGATTCGCCTGACCTTTCGGATTTGAAGGGGTAACTTTGCGGTTTGGCCCTCGGTTATTTACCGATAGGGGCCTCGTGTTATTTACCCGCATTATAAAGTCCCCGGTTTATTTATTAATTATTCAGAAAGCCTTAACTTTCATTATTGACGCTTTTAACCCTTCTTCTACGAATTCGATCGTAACTTTCTCGTTTCATATCGAAACTTCGCGAAATTCATATATGTTATTTTAGTGAGGGTATAATACCGTTACAAAGTCTTGGGAACGTTAAAGGGTCACTCAGAGGTATTATTAAACATGTTGACACAGTTAACCCCTGTAGTTTGTAATCTCTCACTTTCTTCCGCGTTTTGTTTTTGTACGATCTATAATTTATTCGTTTGAAGGTTTAAGCATTATTTAGGGATACTATACAGTATATTTACCCTTGTTGACATTTATAACCCTCGAATTTATATACTTTCAAGGTTTGTCAAAATTAGTCCTTTATTTATTATAGATGTTACGTGTAAACAAATGACACGTGTTAACACATCATTGGACACAAAAATTCGAGGTGTTACATCCTCACCCCCTTAAAATAAATCTCGACCCGAGATTTACTCAAATAAATAGGGGTATTTTTCTTTCATTGTAACTTCGACTTCCCACGTATATTCAGGACCTCTACGAGCATCCCATTTGACTTTTACAATCGGTACGTGCTTTCTGCGAAGCTTCTTCACCTGTCGATCTTCAATCGACAAAGGTTTTTCTATGAACTTTAAGCTCTCATCTATGTGCACATCTGTGTGTGGAATCACCAACGACTCGTCGGCGAAGCACTTTTTGAGATTGCAGATGTGGAACACATTGTGAATTCCATTGAGCTCTTCAGGCAAGTTTAGTTTATAGGCAACTGATCCGACTCGTTCAATGACCTCAAAAGGCCCTATGTATCTCGGACTCAGCTTGCCTTTCTTGCCGAAACGTATCACCCCCTTCCAGGGTGACACCTTAAGTAATACCTTTTCACCCACTTCGAAGTGAAAATCCTTACGCTTTGGATCAGCGTAGCTCTTCTGCCTATCGCGGGCAGCCTTGAGACGTTCTCGGATCTGGACAATCTTGTCCGTTTTTTGGAAAACAATCTCTGGTCCCGATAATTGGACCTCTCCTACTTCCGCCCAACAAACAGGCGATCTACATTTCCTACCATATAATGCCTCAAAAGGCGCAGCCTTTATGCTGGTGTGGTAGCTATTATTGTAGGAGAATTCGATCAGGGGTAGGTTTTTATCCCAGTTACCACCTAAATCGATCGCACATGCACGAAGCATGTCTTCTAGCGTTTGGATAGTACGCTCACTTTGACCGTCCGTCTGTGGATGGTAAGCCGTACTAAAGTTCAAACGCGTGCCCAAAGATTGCTGGAAACTCTTCCAGAAGTGTGATGTGTATCTAGTATCCCTGTCGGAGATAATAGACACAGGTATGCCGTGTAAGGCTACAATCTTATCAACATAAAGTTGGGCTAACATATCGGAGCTATACGTCTCCTTGATGGGTAGAAAATGAGCTGATTTAGTCAGCCTATCGACTATGACCCATATTGTATCGTTTCCTTTCCTGGTTTTGGGTAACTTGGTTATGAAGTCCATAGTTACGCATTCCCATTTCCACTCGGGAAGTTCAGGCTGTTGTAGCAAACCAGACGGCTTTTGGTGCTCGGCTTTGACCTGAGCACAAGTCAAGCACTTTGCTACATGGGCGGCTACAGACTTTTTCAAGCCTATCCACCAATAATTTGCCTTTAAGTCTTGGTACATCTTATCAGCACCAGGATGGACTGAGTATTTGGAACTATGGGCTTCCTGGAGAACAACATCTCGTAGTCCCCCATATATCGGAACCCATATACGTCCGTTCAGTCTAAGAATTCCATCCTTGCTAAGAGTCAACTGCTCCTCAGTTACTCCCAGCTTTTCATTAGGATAATTAGCTTCCAACACAACCTCTCCCTGTGCAGCCAAAATCCTTTCAATCAAATTATTTTTAACTTCAATGCTCTTGGCATTGATTCGAATGGGTTTTACCCTTTCTTTTCTGCTCAATGCATCGGCGACTACATTCGCCTTGCCGGGATGGTACCTGATTTCGCAGTCATAATCATTCAGGGTTTCCATCCAACGGCGCTGTCTCATGTTCAACTCCTTCTGGTTGAACAGGTGCTGGAGGCTTTTGTGATCAGAATAAATCACAAATTTAATACCATAAAGGTAGTGCCTCCACAACTTCAGTGCAAATACAACGGCACCCAACTCCAAATCATGGGTGGTGTAATTCTTTTCATGCACCTTTAATTGCCTTGAAGCATAGGCAATCACTTTGCCCTTCTGCATAAGCACACACCCCATGCCTGTGTGTGATGCATCGCAGTAAACTACGAATTCATCTGTACCCTCAGGTAAGGTCAACACAGGTGCATTGCTTAGCTTCTGCTTCAGTATTTCGAAGGACTCTTGCTGCTTCGGGCCCCAGATGTACTTTTCTTTCTTCTTGGTCAAGGAAGTCAGGGGCGCAGCAATCCTCGAAAAATTTTCAATAAATCTTCGGTAGTATCCTGCTAAACCCAGGAAACTACGAATTTCGGTAGGCGTCTTTGGCTCTTGCCAGTTCATGACTGCCTCTACTTTAGCGGGATCCACTTGGATACCACGCTCACTCACAACGTGTCCTAAAAACTGAACCTCTCGTACCCAGAATTCACATTTCGAGAATTTGGCGTAGAGTTTCTCACGTTGTAGTAATTCGAGAATGCAACGGAGGTGCTTCTCGTGGTCAGCTTGATTCTTGGAATAGATAAGGATATCGTCGATGAAGACTATGACGAATTTGTCCAAGTATGGCTTGCAAACGCGATTCATGAGATCCATGAACGCAGCCGGTGCATTTGTGAGCCCAAAAGGCATCACTAGGAACTCGTAATGACCATAGCGAGTCCTAAATGCAGTCTTGTGTATATCTTCATCTCTGACCCTTAGTTGATGATAACCCGACCTTAAGTCGATCTTGGAGAAGTAGCTTGCTCCTTGCAGCTGGTCGAACAGATCATCGATCCTTGGTAAAGGATATCTGTTCTTTATGGTAACTTTATTCAGCTCTCTATAGTCGATGCACAACCGCATCGATCCGTCCTTCTTCTTTACAAATAGGACAGGAGCTCCCCAGGGAGATGAACTAGGTCTGATAAAACCCTTTGCCAGCAGTTCATCCAACTGGGTCCTCAGTTCTTTCATTTCTGTTGGCGCTAATCTGTAAGCTGCTCTTGCTATCGGAGCTGCTCCAGGAATGATGTCAATTCTGAACTCCACTTGTCTATCTGGTGGCAAACCAGGTAGTTCTTCAGGAAAAACCTCGGGGTATTCAGAAATGACAGGAAGATCCTCGATCTTCGGCTTTGGTTCTTCAATTATCACCTGAGCCATGTAAATTACACAGCCTCTGTTCAAACACCTTGAAGCTTTCAGCATAGATACGTCTTCGGGCAATCCGTAATGCGTATCCCCTCGAATGGTAAGAGATTCACCACTCGGAGTCTTTAAAACTATCTGTCTTTTGCCGCAAATGATTTGGGCCTGGTTATGGGATAACCAGTCCATGCCTAGCACGATGTCAAAACCCGCTAATTTGAAAGGAAGTAGAGATAAAGGAAAAGAATGATTCCTAATGGATATTTCACATCCTTCTAGAATGGTAGAGACGGTTTCTATCGTGCCGTCTGCCAACTCTACTTCATATTTTACGTCAAGGGTTTTGATTGGCATATTTAGTAGTTGGCAAAATTTCTGGTCTACAAAGGACTTGTCAGCGCCAGAATCGAACAGTACTCTTGCAAATATATTATTTACGAGAAAAGTACCTGTAAGCACATTGTCGTCCTTAACCGCTTCCTTTGCATCCAAGCGAAAAACTCTCGCATTTGTCTTCTTAGTTTCTTCCGCCTTCTTGGCATACTTCGGGCAATTACTCTTTATATGCCCCTTTTCATTACAATTAAAGCAGGTTGCGTCCTTTATCTTTTTGCACTCCACTGTTTTGTGCTCCTTGGACTTGCATAGCCCACAGGGTGGAGTCCTTTGTTGCGACTGCGAACCAGACGCAAACCTACACTTCCCGGAGTGAGGTTTCTTGCAGACCTTGCAGTAAGGTCTTCCATCAGCTTGCCCCTCCTTCTTTGCCTCCGACCCTCTTTTGCCCTCACCGTTTCCACGGTGCTTTTTACCGGACCTTCGTGAGGTATCATCCTCACGCTTTCGCTTTTCAGCCTCCTTGCTCCTTTGTGCCCTCAGACGGACAGCATCAAGTGTAAGAGACAAGGAGAGGTCAGTAACTGACCTGAAGGTCGTCGGCCTAGAAGCCTTTACACTGGCCTTAATCGCCGGCTCTAAGCCCCCAATGAAACGGGCAATCCTTCTAGGTTCTGGTGTCACAAGATATGGCACCAGGCGTGACATGGTATTGAAGCTTGTTAGATAAGCTTGACAATCCAGGTTTGTCATCACTAGTGAGACAAAATCAGCCTCAATCTTCTCAACCTCGTGCTGAGGGCAGTAGTTTTCTTTTATGAGGGTAATAAACTCCCCCCATGACATTTTGTACAAGGCAGACTTACCTGAAGCCTGCACCAGAGCTCTCCACCACGCCAGGGCCTCGCCCTTGAATGACTGGGACACAAACTTAACCACGTCCCTCTCAGCGCACCCGCTGATGTCCACAATCGTGTCCATCTCGTCCAGCCAGGTGATACAATCAACCGCACCTTTTTCCCCTGTAAATTCACGGGGCTTGCATGATACAAAGTATTTGTAGGTGCAACCCTTAGCACTGGACGCATCGGTATATTCTCTATCGCGGTGAACGCTGTGCTCAGTAGACGAATGCTTGTCGTCATCTTTCTTGGGTTCAGAGGGTGGTTTGGAGTGTGTCTTTGGTTTAGAGGGTGGTTTTGACACAGTTCTGCCTTGAGACTCAGTATTTTGACGATCAATAGCTGCCTGGACAGCATTGTTGATCAGAGCCTTTAGCTGTGCGCCTGTCAAATGTACTGACGCATTGTCATAGTCATCTTCATTCGTGTGGCTGTTCTCTCCATTGGGATCCGCCATTGTAACTTGAATCTGTTACAGAAGATAACAAAATTTTAATTTAGGAGATTATTATATGATTGTCTTTTATGACAATTTGTCAACCATGGTACAGAGACCATATTCGGTTAACTTATTATCTCATTACATTAAATATTAGGATTTGAATATATCCTATTTTAACTATATAAATAGTATTGGCGGCATAAAGCCTAATCATGATGATGTTTTATAATATTAGCCGAGATTCCAGAGAATCAAAGGCATTGAGAATTGAACCGTAGTTCTTTTATCTCTTTCTGACAGAGAGTCATAGACTACCACTGCCTTTTGTCCTTATAAGACAATTATTATGGCCCATAGGCACTACACCTCTAATGGATGTTTCAATATGATTAGCCCGTAGGCATTACATCTCAAATGGATGTTTTTAATAATATTGGCCCGTAGGCAACGCATCACTAATGGATGTCTTTATACTACTGGCCCGTAGGCACTACATCACTAATGGATGTTTTAATGATTCTGGCCCGTAGGCACTGCATCACTAATGGATGTTTTAATATGTTAGCCCGTAGGCAATGCATCACTAATGGATGTCTTTAATAATATTGGCCCGTAGGCAACGCATCACTAATGGATGTCTTTATAATACTGGCCCGTAGGCTCCACATCACTAATGGATGTTTTAATAATTCTGGCCCGTAGGCACTGCATCACTAATGGATGTTTTAATATTGATCACCTTCATCGGTGATTTAACCCACGATTTATAAATCTTTTAGTTGGGTTTTGAAATCCTTAAAGGATTATTGTATAAGAATGACGTGCGTGATTAACGAATCACATCTGCCATGAATGTTAACATGCGTACAGAGGTTAACAGGGAATCAGAATCCTTTCAGTTAGGTCGTACCATCTTGACTAGATCTTAAAAGACCCCAAGCTAGGTTTCACCTTTTAAGATTCTTTATTTAGGCAGATTAATATAAAAGGAATGGTTTTGATTTATTTTTATATATATTAAAACAAAACTCATAACATACATTCCAAAATCTCAAAAACAATTACATATTGCCCTAAACGGGTCTTTCAAATAATACATACCTCCAGAGAGGTTTTAAAATAAGTGACAAGTCCACGCAGGGACTAATATAAGATAGGTGTCCATGCAAGGACTAAAGATAAGTCCACGTAGGGACTGAAATACGATAAGTTGTCCACACAGGGACTTATTTTAAAGTAGAAATTACATTCGTACTACTATTAAGGGCTAGTGGTCACGTTTCTTCTTTTTGCCCTTTAGTAGGTTCGCCAAGCCCTTGAGAAATCCTCGGTGGCTTTTCTTCTCTTCCTCGAACTCTCTCTCCACACGATCTAGTCGATGGAGTATTTCTTCCTGTTCAGGAGGAGAAAAACGTGGTTGTTGCGCTTGATGCGGAACGGGAGGTCTGGGAGGTATTGGATACCCATGAGCTGAGTAATCCGGTGGTCCCATGTTTCCATGTGCTCCGTCAGGGTAGCGCGCATTATATCTAGCCGACACCACATATGGGTCGCGCTCATAGCCGTAGTTGTATTGTGCTTGCGACGGTTCAAACGGGTTGTAAGCCGTTGGACCTGTGTAAGCTGGTATGGGTTGGTCATACCCAAATGGTGGCGAATTTCGTGCAGTAGGTGCGGAGTTCGCCTCCTGTATAGGACTTGAAGGTCCTTCTTCATGTAGTGGCGGATAGTGGCTACTACTAGAATGTCGAGGAGTGCTGAAGTGGTTACCCCCTCCTCCTCGTGTAGACATACGAGCATTGGTCCTCCTACGCCTCGGCGGATCAGGTATTACTGGTTGTGCCGGTGGCGGAGGTGGTGGCGTAACTGCCTCAAAGCGTGAATCCTCAGAGGGATCCTGTGGATGTCTCGGTTGCGTTGTCTGATGAGATGGTGTGTTGTACCACTCATGTCGGTCAAACAAGGCCATAAAGCTGTCTGGGCCTTGATACTGCGGACCATGATATGAAGATCCATCAGATACTTCTATCGGATGCGTGGGCGTACCACGAGCTGGTTCAGTTGGATCCTCATCTTCCTCCATGGGATCTTCAGAAAAATGGTCTTGTGGCCCTAGTGGAACAAAACCTGAAGGTTCCTGTATGTAGTCAGCCGGATTAAACTGAGCTACGTAGTATGGAGTAGGGTCGTCATAATTCCGGTGCGAAACCGAACGTTGTAGAGGTATGAAGGAAGGTTGTGGGTTGTTGGGATTATTTTCTGAATCTGGCCCAAAGGAGTGCCGGTAGGATGGCGTCGAGCTGTGCGAAGTGGAATGCCTCGCTGGTTCGTAAAGATCTCTTCGTCGTTGTGGCTCTTCGCTTCGTGTCATCGAAGGATGTCTTGTACCAGATGGTCCAGCTTCTTGATCGTGATGCGTCACGATTTCTCCTCGGCCTCTTCTTCCCCTTCCTCTTCCTCGGAATATAACAGGTGGCATTTTCCTGCTCCAAAACTTATTAAAAACCAAATCGAAAAATAAAGACAAAAAGGAGTATTAATCCGAATTTGTCCTAAGTTCTTGTCTAGACTCAAGTATGTGCAATTGTGTCACTGAGATTAAACACAATAGGATAGTGTTTAATTCACTCAATGTTGGCTCTGATACCAACCTGTCACACCCCGATTTCCACGTGTCTCACCGGTGGGCCCGGTGGGGGATTACCGTGACGATGTTGGCAACAATATAGTCAAACCACACAATTATATAATGCACAGCGGAAGCATAAGATAAATATATAAATTCAACCTCTGATTGTAATATCAAAATGTATTACAGGGGTTGGATATATCCACAGTGGATCGTGAATAAAAGTAAAGTATTGTTCCATTAGATACTGCAATCAAGCTTGCGAGGCTTATCCCGACGCTAGGGAGCTAATACCAGCCAATTACGTTTAGGTACCTGCACTTAATCTTTTGGGGAAAATACGTCAGTTTACACTGGTAAATACATTCAACTGACACATTTGAAAATGTTTATTAAAATTGATTTGAATGCACAAGGCACAAACTCTTTTATAACTTGGGAAAATTCATAATGATCTTGTGAACGTTTTACATGTTCTTTTATGCGTTCAGTAGCCCGGGTCGTGCCGGGTTAAAGATTTATAGACACACCACGTTTGCGTAAAACCGTAGTACAGAAACCAACGGCTACGTCTTTTAGTTTTAATGTCGACACTTTATACCGGGTGTACGCCTACACCGGGATGTCGATGGTCGTGGCCATTTCGTAAAATGATGCCAAGGATATCCGGGACAACGGTCATTAAACCCCCCAAAGGCTTATAAGCAACAAAACTGTTTAAATGAGCCGATCATATTTAATCAATTAACCACCTAAGCGATGGAAGTATATAATGCTCAATCAAGCGGTATTAATATACCGTAACCTAAGCCCATATAGGGGAAATAAGTCAAAAGTATTTACCTTTGCAAGTATTAATCCTTAATTTAGATCAAGTCACCGATAGCTTTTACTGGGGCTCCTAATCTGGAACGAAGGTTTTAATTAACCTCTTAGAATCCTAACGGGTCGTTATATTGGCCGTAGCCTAGACCGGTTGGTTCTGATTTATATAGATATGGTTAATTCGCACGAAAAGGCGAAAACCGAGAATGGAGTATGATTTGGACCCAACAAGTTCAGAGACTTGTTTTATATGGGTTTATAGTTCATACTCTGGATTTTGGGGTTCAAATAGTATACTTTGACCCATATCGGCTATTGCACGAAAACTAGTTCCGTGGGCCGTACCGTGTGCGCAAATAGGCGAAACGGTTAACCATAAGGGTCGTACGCTTATTTCCTAAGTCAATATGCCTTAAAAGTATTTTGGTATCAGTAGGATACCTTCCGTAATGCCCGTAACGAGTTTAAGTTTATATTATGCCCCGTAGGGGCTTTTCGGTCATTTTAAAGACTTTAAAAGGGATTTTCGAGTTCTACAGGAAATCTGAGTTTCCCGAACAGCTTATAAAGCTTAAAATACTTTATTTATTATTTAAAACCAGTAGCAACTGGAATCGGGTCAAAAGACCTTGTAGAACTCCCGTTTTGGCCAAAAAGGGCATATTCGGTATTTACCGAACCGTAGCCATAACCGCAGGTTATGAGCAAGGTAAAAATTATTAAAAATCTTTAAAATTCCCAAAATATTATTTTACCACAGTGGGTAAAAGTTTTGGTGACGAAACTTGGGTTAGATGGGCGTTATGCTAATTGCGCCGTTAATTACAAAACTTTCTTAAAAGTGCGCTTTTTAGCATAACTCTCATTCTAGACCTCGGATTGACGTGAAACTTTAGGGACATGCTTATAATTTATCAAGCAAGGTTTTGGTCCGTTCACGTGTCCGAAATACTCGTTTTAATTTTAGAAGGCCGTTACGGTCAACTTTTAGACGAATGACGGAAATACGTAAAAGACTCGGATAACTCATGAACCGACCACAGAGGCGTATACCAACATGTGACCTGGTCCTAAGAGAGTCCTAAGGTATATTTATACCTCACTAAAACGGGTCAGAACTGGAGTCAAAGCAAAAGTCAAACTTTTGCGACATTCGGCTCCGAACCGGTTCTATATAGTAAATGATCGATTCAAACGAGCGCAAACATGCTTATATACTTATTATCATGTTTTATGATTATCAAAACAGGTTCCATAACATATATATTACAGATTATGCATAAATCGCCAAAATAGCTTTCTGTTGACTTTTTAACCGCGCGTTTGACTCGATGTTTGACATAGTTAGAGTGGTGATCAGGGGGAACCCTTTTAGAGGTTTATTACCCACATAAATACCAACTCATAACCATTTTTGATTCGTCATAAGACTGAACCATTTGCAAGATATTGCAATGACAACTGTTAGTTACGACGGTTGCGTTTATGAGCTATAACTATGGAAATGTGAAACCAAAATGGTTATGAACGACTTACAGAAGTTGTTTCTTGACTATAGAGCAGAAGAGAATGCTTGGGAGCACTTAGAATGATCAGTAGTTGTGTTTTTGATTGTGTGAATGGTTATGAACTAAGGTGTGCTATTTATAGCAAATGTTAAGCATGTATGATCATTACAACACCTACAACAGGTCAGGGGTGATGGGTAGATGTCCCCTAAGGGTTATGGGTCGAGCATAGGGTGCCCATGCCCATTTGTTGGTTGTTTGATCATTCAAAAGCTCCAAAAGCCAAGTAGTTACTACTATTCTGTATCTGGGCGTCATACGCGACCCGCATGGACATTCCATGCAACTTTTACGCGGGTCGCCTGGGATCAAGAGATCAGACGCGTAGTTGAGGAAGCTCGCGGCCCGCCTCAACTTATGTTTAAACCTTACGCGGGTCGCGTGAGGTTATATTTTCTGAATTTTTTCAAATCTTTTATAATGATTACAGAATCAGACCATTAATAACGAAATCTTTCGTAATGATTCGCCTGACCTTTCGGATTTGAAGGGGTAACTTTGCGGTTTGGCCCTCGGTTATTTACCGATAGGGGCCTCGTGTTATTTACCCGCATTATAAAGTCCCCGGTTTATTTATTAATTATTCAGAAAGCCTTAACTTTCATTATTGACGCTTTTAACCCTTCTTCTACGAATTCGATCGTAACTTTCTCGTTTCATATCGAAACTTCGCGAAATTCATATATGTTATTTTAGTGAGGGTATAATACCGTTACAAAGTCTTGGGAACGTTAAAGGGTCACTCAGAGGTATTATTAAACATGTTGACACAGTTAACCCCTGTAGTTTGTAATCTCTCACTTTCTTCCGCGTTTTGTTTTTGTACGATCTATAATTTATTCGTTTGAAGGTTTAAGCATTATTTAGGGATACTATACAGTATATTTACCCTTGTTGACATTTATAACCCTCGAATTTATATACTTTCAAGGTTTGTCAAAATTAGTCCTTTATTTATTATAGATGTTACGTGTAAACAAATGACACGTGTTAACACATCATTGGACACAAAAATTCGAGGTGTTACACTTGGGCCGAGCCCAAACACCCAAAGGGCCGAAAGGTGTGCGATGGTAACGAAATGTGTGACCCGGAGTATTTGTGCAATCCAAAAACATAACATATACTAGTTTATATCGTTCACATAATAAGCATTTAACTCACAACGATATCACCTATTAAACAATTAAACTCACAACTTCATCACGTATTAGACAATTAAGCTCACAGGTTAATTACATACGCACAGGCTACGCCAATGCATAGGGTGAAATTTCGAGTTGTCACAGATTGTGTTGATTTACAAAAGAAAATGATATACCTTCAAGGTATGGAAACCTCCATTTTTAGGGGAAACTATGGCAAATTTTTTCTAAAAATTAAACACTTAGAAAAATATTTCTAAACAAATATTTACAAGTGTATTTTAAACCATGGATTTTTCACATAAAGTTTGCCATATTTTTTGTTACAAAAATATAAATATTGGAGGTTGGTTTTTATAAATAAAAGTGACTAAATATGTATTTAGGAAAATATATATTTAGAAGTCACCATGTGTGTGATTATTTGTATATTATGTGTATTAGTTATATCATTTTAGGACTTGAAATAATATAACTCATCAAAATACCAAAAATCACAATCCAAAATATTACCAAAATTCCAAAAATGTGAATATACGAAGAATACACAAAATATTGGTGAAACCGAACAAAGGAATATAACGAACAAAAATATTCCGGAAACTTTATTCATAAGTGTATTTTGGTAAATAATATTTTGGACACCAAGAGAACAAAAATATGATTTTTACAAATATTACAAGAATATATCATATTTTTGACAAGGGAAAAATATATTATTTTTGGCAAGTGAAAATATATATATTTTTCTTGAAATTTTTAGAAGATATATTATTTTTGAAAGAAATATATATTTTCTCAAACAAACATGAAATACGTTATTTCTGAGAGAAAAATGTATTTTCTTCAATTATATTTTTGAAATACGTTATTTCTGACAAGGAATATATTGTTTTAACATGAAATACGTTATTTCTAAGAGAAAAATGTATTTTCTTCAAACATGAAATACGTTATTTTTGAAAGGTATTAAGTTAAAATATATTGTTTTAACTATTATTCCAAAATTCAATAAATATAATTTAAGTTAAAATATTTATTATTTTAACAAATAATTATAACTTGGATTAATATTGAAGACACAAAGAACGTAACTCAAAGACACTAACTAATACTAAGTCAAGGCACGACCCACTCGTCTAATAGACCTTAGCACGTTGTAGGTAGTCGTGTATATTCGAAGGAGCTTTGAGTTACCGTTGAAGAACGCAAAACCGTGAGTTCATGTCTCCCTTTTCTTTTAACTGTTTTCAGTTTTATAACTTCGGGGGTGAAGTACATGTTACAAACTGTTTACAAACGTTATTATTTGGTATGGTTAGCTAAGGAAGGGTACTGCTAGATCATGTGAGTGGTGGGTATAACGCTTAAGACCATTTGTCCTCGTTGTAGGACCGAGGGACATGAGTGATAGATCTATTTGGGTGTAGCGAGCCCCGCCCATGTTGAACCAAGGTTTGGCCCATGGGATGACTATGTCTTACAGCCGGAAGCCCGGTGCAAAATCTACTAGGTTTGAGCCTTCCTGCATCACGTCACACAACCATTAATGATCTGTTTTCCTTGTTGCTTTAATAACAGGAGTTTACAAACATACATACATACTTTCACTGATTTCAAAGGTTTATTCGTGCACACAAACAAACACATGAACTCGCTCAACTTTTGTTGATGTTTTCATACTACATGTATTTCAGGGAATTAAATGTGGATCTGGCGGGCGTTTGGAAGTTCCAAGTGTTGTTTGAGAATAAAAGATGTCATCCATGGTCTTAGGGTTTGGTTAGTGTGTCTTATCCTGGACAGGACACATCTTCCAAAGCCTGGTTATTTTTAATGTCTTTTGTCGAGTCCTTGTGAACTCTTAAAATAAGTTGCATGGTTTGTACTCGAATTTGAAGTCTATGTTTAAGACAATGTTGTTATGTTTTTAAACTTATTTAATGGATGATCATCGTTAGTTTAATCATATAGTTGTTGTTATGATTAAATGCAATGATATTAAGCAAGTCACACATAATCACGCTTCCGCAAAAGTCAGGGTGTGACAGTATCAATGATCTGGTCGAATCGCGTTGGCTGGTCAGAACCCTGATGACATAGAATGGATGCACAAAAGATATGTTCTCAAAGAAAATGATATATTACAATAATTAAGACATTGCATGAGGGTCCCTTTTATACGTGATTCTAAATTTGTCAGCCAAGATTACAACTACTTTAGTGTAATCTTAAAAATTAAAGTGTAATTACAATTGAAACATATATAAAGACGTGAGTTAGGACAATTTGTGATTTACGAGTTTTACACTAAAAAAGATAAGATCTAGAAATCACTAAAAAAGAGTTGTTTTGGTTCGGGTCAAAACGGGTTAGGGTTGAAACGGGTCGATTCTAAAAAAGGGTTGTTTTGGTTCGGGTTGGAATGGGTGCAGGTTGGAACTAGTCCGGGTCAAAACGGGTTCAGGTTGAAACGGGTCTGGGTCAGAATGTGTTCGGGTTGGGTCGGGTCGATTTGAAAATGTTAACTTCTGCATCTATTTATCTTTTTCCACGAATTGTGTTTCCAGGAATTGGATCCAGTGAAAAAAAAAGCAACTAACCCATGACTCCTATTACTAAAATAAATATTAAACCCAGCTTCTCTCCCTCCATCACGAGCAGTCTCAAGTTTCAGATCTTCATAACCCCACACCTGCAACCAAAACCACCAGAACGGTAGATGAAAACGGGTACACATACGCACTGTAAAATCAACGGGGGTGGGCGGTAGACCAAGGTAAGTGGTGGCACCGGCGGCTGTCGGAAGTGTGAGCGGTGACCGGAAGCTTGTGGTGGTGACTTTTGATGTGGTATCGTGGCGATAATAAATCACCCATTCTGAACTTTCTGACCCGTTCTTTAACTTCGTTCTTTTAATTCAACCCTTTCCCAGTTTAAGAATAACCCGTTCTGACCCGTTCTCAATGTTGGGTTAATCGGGTTTGGTTCGCGGGTCACGGGTCGGTGCGTTATCGGATCGCGGTTTAATCGGGTCGTTCACGGGTCATGATCCTGAGTCAGCAGTAAATTGGGTCAATAATAGGTTGCATGTTAATGGGATCATCTTGCACGTTTGAAGACAGACTTGGAGAGTAAGTTGGAGTCAGTTGCCGAAATAGAGGAAAGAATTAGTATGCATCTATGTCCGGTTCTTTAGGAGTTTATATTGTTTTTTATTTGCACGTTTGTTTTGTAAAGGCTATTTAAAGCCATTTGTTTCTGTGAATATTGCACACCCTTCTGCATATTATCTTTAGCTTCCAATTCACATATACTACATACTTACGTGAGAGTATTGCGGGACCTGAACCAACACTCAAACCTGCGTCATTTAATTAAACCCATTATAACCCATTCTTAAATATCTCCATACCCAGAAGGACCCGGCAGGTCATCAAAATGACCCATATGGACCCAAAGTTAGGTTTACCAGGCATACTTCTAAGGGATTGTTATTATGTAATAGTCTTTAGATATTTTAGATGTTTTATTCATGGTTCAGCGTTGCAGTTTATGGGGCAGCATCTTTAATTCAGGCTAAAAATAAATTATGAAGAAGGACGTTGGTCGTTGATGTATATATGCCAAGGCCACAATCAAAGGTGGGGTTGAAATTATGTAAGCAGGATGATATCGTTCCTAAAATGTTCCGCATGCATTCTGGGTAAGAGCTAAAGTTTGATTTTTAATATTTTTTATTTTGTTTGATAGTTTAATATATATAGGCTTGTGCTCATCGCCACTTTTATATATAGATACAATGACTGTGAGTACATCCATTGGGTAATCTTTTACTATCCGTGACAGAAATTTGGTTAATCTCTTGCATTCTTGAATCTTGATGAAGATATGTTCCCCAGTTAGGCCCCACCTGGCAATGTAAAAGAAATGAAGATTACAAAGATCGGAAGTCCGTTTCCGCTTAATTTCATACAAGAGGTATTTTTTTTTACCGAAGTGTTAGTTAAGTTATAGTTCCGTCAAATTTGACAGTCAGTAAATTCTACCAAGAGAAAAAACCTTTTAACATCAGCATCCAATTAAAAATTAAAACTTTTTTAGTGTCATTTTTTAGCTTTTGGTTTTGTAGTGCAGGTGAATTATATGCCAATATCAGTAATAATCTCGACTTTCAAGAAAGAAAACGTGAAGCAGCCCCTCGAGGGTTTTGGAGTTCTTGTTCCAGACAAGGAGCAGAAAAATGGTTTGAGGACACTAGGTGAGGCTTGATACTGGCTTCCAATAGTTTTTTTAATTTGTTTACCGTAACGGCATAGCGAAAATTCTGCTATGCAGGCACTCTCTTCTCTTCGATGATGATTCCAGATCGTGCGTCGGAAGACGTGTACCTTTACACCACCTTTGTTGGGGGTAGTCGAAACAAAGAACTGGCCAAAGCTTCGAGGTAGGCTCACTTAATTACGCAAGTTTTAATGAATTTTTTGGGCATGTGTCAATAATCTAAAATACTATTTCAGGGACGAGTTGAAGCATATAGTAACTTCTGGCCTCAGACAGTTGCTTGGAACAGAAGGGGAGCCAAAATTTCTAACGGAAGGGCACAACACTATTAACAATATTTTTTTACTAGAACAAGGAATGTAACCACTTGCTTACCTATGGTCTTTTTATCTGGTTAAACAAAAATTCTTATTCACCTTGACGTTTTCCATCGCAAACTGAATTTGTTGCTAAAAGTAACAAAAAGTTAAATAAGTCTTGAGGTACATAGATGTATGCGCAATGTAAATACGACTTATGCTTAAAGTTTGCCCTTTTTTTTTGCCTTTTTGGTCATGCTATACGTTACGGGGATGTGAATTTAATTGCAGTCACTATTATTGGAGCAAAGCATTTCCATTGTATGGGCGCGTTCTAATTATAATTAAATTAAACTAAAAGGAAATTTGTTTATGTGATCAAAGTATACATTTAAAACATGACAATTTGTTTATGTGATCACACTATATCACCTGGGATATTGGTAGGGAAGGGTATCTCTCATCATCTGGTATGTAATGTATAATTAATCATTTCATTTTTTTTTTTAAATTTCTTTGTTACTTTCTACTATAGAATGTGGTAAAACAATTTCATTCTTCAAGAATTGACTGTAGAGGTTCTTGGATGCTTTCAAAGTGCCTTTCGGGATGTGTAGACGCATATTTTTAAACCGTCTATTTTGACTTCAAGAGTTATAATCAGAATCATCGGATAATTTGTAGATAGGAAATTTGGATAGGGGGGTAACTTGACATATTTTTTGGCTATTAAAAGTAGCGATTTTTTTTATAAAAAATGTTAAAAAAAAAATTTGTGTGTTTTTTAGCTATTTTTAGATATTTTTGGTTGTGTTCACATTGGTTCTCGCGGTTCTCGCAATAAAGGGTGGTTCCTAACGGATCATTCTCCTATATATATATATATATATATATATATATATATATATATATATATATATATATATATATATATATATAGGGGGCTGCTAGAATGAAAACCACCCCGAGTTGTAAGAACAGCGAGAACTACACCCCACGGAGCGCCGTTCGCCATGATTTTTTTTTACAAGTAGATGTGTGTATTATAAACACAGCCGTAAAAAATCATGGCGAACGGCGCTCCGTGGGGTGTAGTTTTTTACACCACAAGTTTGGTGTTTTTTAATTTTTTTTCTTTTTTCTTTTTTTTTTCACCAAACTTGTGGTGTAAAAAACTACACCCCACGGAGCGCCGTTCGCCATGATTTTTTACGGCTGTGTTTATAATATACACATCTACTTGTAAAAAAAAAATCATGGCGAACGGCGCTCCGTGGGGTGTAGTTCTCGCGGTTCTTACAACTCGAGGTGGTTTTGATTCTAGCGGCTCCCTATATATATATATATATATATATATATATATATATATGTATGTATATATGGGCAATTATAGAGGAAAAAACTCTTTGAGTTCAAAAAACTAAAGAAACTCAATGTATGGACCACATGTTACGCATCTTTTGCCGTTTACGTAGAAGTAACATCACATGTTACAACTTTTTTCAACAACAAATTTTGTAGGTGGTTTTAGGAAGTGTAACCTTTTCGAACTTAAAATTTAAGATTTTTTTCAATGTGAAGTTCATGTAAAGAAACATGTTACACGTTTTCATAAAAAAATTAGTGTATACACATGTGTAAATTGCATTAATTAAACAATATAATCAAAATCCCTAAAATCTCGCTAGTTTTCGTATATACAAGATACACAACTATTAGTGTATACACATGTGTACAATCTCGCTGCTATCGGTTTATACAAGATACACAGATGTTAGTTTATACACATGTGTACAGACTTTTATACATCTGTGTATTATATTCAGAAATTGTTACATATGTGTATATTAACAACATATAGTATATTATGCATGCACACGAGTAGATTCATATAAAAATTATGAAATTAATGGAAACGAAACAAGTCACATGTATACAAAAATAAATAACTTTATCACATATTCAAAAAAAAAGTTAATGCCCAAAAATAACATTGAAAATTATAAAAAGTTAAAAACAATATATTATGATATCTATATATACAGATACTCACCTTCCTTTGTGTTGACACTTGATTTTTACATGTTCTCTAGGTACATGAGTTCGGCTTCGGGATTTTGGCATATCTTGTGGTAGTGATGCTTGTCGTATTTTGAATAACTTTTGAAACTAATTTGGGACTGTGGATTGTGTTTAAACTTTAAACTCTAAACTCATGTTTTAAATAAGTTATATGTCCAAAATAAGCATTGCATTGTCTACCAAGATATTTATGGGTACCAACCTCCATCACCACCACATTTGTATTTCGGTTGCGACGTTTTTGGGGTGTGACAGAAGTTGATATCAGAGCCAATGGTTGTTAGCGAACTAGATGCTTTCTAGACTTCAACCAAAGAGTTTTGAGATTAAATTCCAGAATTCACGAAGCCAATGATTTAAAATAAACATGGATATTAATCATGTATGAAAACTATAAAGGGTTTATGTGCATACGTGTTAATCTATTTATCTACGCCTTATGTGTTATTTTTCATTTTGAACACGCACTTACTTAGTATGGTTACATTGTGTCATAAATGTCGCACTCACATGAGATTATTGATATTCATGACTCCGAGAGCGAGCATGAATTCGAGACATTTCCTCCCTCAATCTTTGAGATTAAGGAATAAAATCAAAATAATTAAGGATCATACATGAGAATCCAAGTTAGGATCCTAAACCCTTAACATTGATAATCAGAATAACCAAAAGACAAACTCTATTGAAAGGTTAGGATCAAGGATCCTTAGCATTTTATCTTTTAACAACCTGAAATGAAACATAACTTGGGACTAAGCCAATATAAGAGAAAAGGTAGTAACTGGGGACAAGCCCAACAATTCTGGGGGCAAGCCCAATATACTGGGGACAAGCCCAAAGGAAACTGGGGACAAGCCCAAAGGATCTTGTGTAAACTGGAGTATGACCCTCACTCGCGACTATCAACACTTAGTGACATGAAAATGTCAAAACCTTAGCTAACGTGAAAATGTTAGAAACCTTAGGAACGGATGTATGGTACGTCTACCATTATACGTAGGATCCCGGATACAGCCAGTACAATGAAATTGTCAGCCCCTAAAGCGGGTACTGGTCCCATTGCCATGAACTGTACCAGCATCATCGTGCGCTACTGGCGATACTGGGGACAGGCCCAAAAGACTGGGGTCAAGCCCAAATAACTGGGGTCAAGCCCAAACAGCTGGGGTCAAGCCCAAACAACTGGGGTCAAGCCCAAATAACTGAAGACTTCTGTGGATACTCAACTCTTAATTAAGAATATATGAGCCTTTTGCAAAACTCAGAATCATGTGAAAGGAGGATAAAGGATCCAGGATCCTTCTCCTTACATATAAGATAATTAAAGAATGAAATAGTTGAGATTAGATCATTACCAGGATAAGGATCATCTATCATCTAAGGATCCTTCAAGGATAACGATCATGTAAATGGTTGAGGATCCTGGATCCTTATTACATGAAATATTTCTTTAAGTGGACAACATTCCATGCCCTCGGCAGTGAATCACCTTCCATTGTTAACAATCGATATGCTCCCTTTCCTGCTTCAGCCTCAATCAAATAAGGGCCTTCCCACTTTGGTGCCAACTTTCCATCAGCAGGATTAGTGGTATTCTAAAATGCTTTCCTCAATACCATATCACCAACTTGGAATTTCCTGATCCTGACATTCTTATTGTAGGCTCCAGCCATCCTTTGTTGATAGCTAGCCATCCTTATCCTTGCCAAATCCCTGAGTTCTTCTATAGTATCAAAGTCTTGAACCAAGTTTTCAGCATTTCCTTCAAGAATACGGATGCTTGTTCTTGCAGTAGGGACCACCATTTCTGTAGGGATCACTGATTCTGCTCCAAATACCAAAGAAAATGGAGTTTGACCAGTAGCATTCTTGGGAGCTGTCCTATCATCCCATAACACATAAGGTAGCTCTTCTGTCCATGTTCCTTTCTTGGATCCAAGCTTCTTTTTCAAGTTGTTGATGATGATCTTGTTGGATGATTCTGCCTGACCATTAGCTTGTGGGTGGACTGGTGTTGATGTTATCATCTTAATCCCCCAGCTGTCACAAAAGTTAGTAGTTCTACTTCCAATAAATTGGGATCCATTATTACAGATAATTTCAGAAGGAATACCAAATCTAGTAATAATAGTTCTTTTGATAAAGGATATCACTTCTTTTTCTCTGACTTCAGCAAAGGCTTCAGCCTCTATCCACTTTGAGAAGTAGTCAGTCATAGCAAGCATGAATACTTTTCCACCAAGTGCCTTGGGAAGTTTACCAACTATAACCATCCCCCATCTCATAAATGGCCAAGAAGAGGCTATAGGATGCAAGAGCTCTGCTGGTTGGTGAAGGATATTACTATGTCTTTGACAAGGATCACACTTTTTGGCATAATCCACAGCATCCTTCTTCATAGTAGGCCAATAGTATCCTGTCCTCAGGATCCTTGAGAATAATGCCCTGCCCCCAGTGTGGTTTCCACAATCTCCTTCATGGAAATCCTTTAGGACTTCTTGGATTTCAGGATCCTCAATGCATCTTAGATATGGTCCTGCAAGAGATCGTTTATATAACATATTATTCAATATTGTAAACTGAGATACCTTAATTTTGAAAGCCCTGGGGTTTTCTCCTGTAGGAATCTCTCCATGTTGGATATATCTCATGATTGGAAGGATCCATGATCCTAAATGGGATTGTGTATGATCACTAGGGACAATTGCAGAATCCTCTCCTATCTCCATAGCTACACGATCCTAGATTGGCCAATGCATCAGCTTCTGCATTCTCTTCTCTGGGTACCTGTGTCAAACTAAAGGAAACAAAAGAGAGTGCCAATTCTTTGACTATCTCTAAATATTTGATTAGCTTTTCACCTTTAACCGTATAGGATCCATTAAAGTGATTAGTAATTAATAATGAATCTACATGTACCTTAAGGTACCTGATCCTCATATGCTTAGCAATTTGCAAACCAGCTATCAAGGCTTCATATTCAGCCTCATTGTTAGTAGTTTGGAATTCACAAGCTATGGAGTGGGGTATTATGTCCCCCTGTGGCGATTTTAGTAGTATTCCAAGCCTAGTTCCTTTGACATTAGAAGCTTAATCAGTAAAGAGTATCCGAGGATCCTTAGTTTCCTCTAGCTGTTGGCCTTCTAATTCAGCTTCCCTTTGCAAGTCACTACTGAAATCTGCGACAAAGTCAGCTAAGGCTTGGGATTTAATGGCAGTTCTAGGCTCATATCTTATATCATAAGCACTAAGCATCACTACCCACTTAGCCATCCTTCCTGACATTTCAGGTTTCCTGAGAACATTCTTAATTGGAAAGTTAGTTTTAACAAAAATGGTATGAGTTTCAAAATAATGTCTTAACTTAGTAGATGCCATAATTAAAGCAAGAATAAGTTTTTCTAAATGTGAATACCTGGATTCAGCATCAAACAAACTCTTACTGACATAATAAACAGGATGTTGTGTACCTTCGTGATCCTTAACAAGGACGACACTTACTACTTTAGAGGATACCGCGAGGTATAAGGATAACACATCCCCTTTTTCTGGTTTCATCAAGGCAGGAGCTGAGGATAGGAAATCCTTAAGAGCTTTGAGAGCATCTTCATGCTTTTCAGTCCAGTCAAATTTCTAGTTCTTTCTTAAAATGTCATAGAATTCCTTGTATTTTTCTGATGACTTGGATATGAATCTGTTTAAGGCTGCGATCCTTCCTGTCAATCTTTGCACATCCTTGGCATTGGCAGGAGATTTGATATTCACAATAGCCTTAACTTGTTCTGGACTTGCTTCAATGCCTCTTTTTGTCACCATATATCCTAGGAATTTACCTGCTTTAACACTAAGGTGACACTTGGAAGGATTTAGTTTCATATTAAATTTATCAAGGATATTAAATGCTTACTCCAAGTCTCTAAGGTGATCCTCAGCTTTCTTAGACTTAACCACCATGTCATTTATATAGACTTCCATAGTGTGTCCAATTTGATCTTTGTACATCATATTGACTAGCCTTTGATAAGTAGCACCTGCATTTCTTAGTCCAAATGGCATAGCAATATAACAATATATACCAGTTGGGGTCATAAAAGTTGTATCCTCTTGATCAGATGGTTCCATCTGAATTTGCTGAAATCCAGATGAAGCATCCATAAAGGTTAACAGTTCATGACCTGCGGTAGCATCCACCATGGAGTCAATGTGGGGCAATGGGAAAGGATCCTTGGGACATGCCTTATTTAAATCAGTGAAATCGACACATACCCTCCACTTTCCGTTTTTCTTTTGAACAACAACCACATTGGCTAACCATCTTGGATACTTAACCTCTCTAATCATACCTGCTCGGAGTAATTTATCTACCTCCTCCTGGATAATGGCATTTCTCTCAGGTGCAAACTTCCTCCTCTTTTGATGGATTGGCTTGAATGACCTGTCAATGCCAAGCTTATGAGTAATTATATCTTTAGATATACCTGTCATATCTTCGTGCTTCCATGCAAAGGTAGTTTTTCTCCTCTTGAGGAAGGATACCAAATCCTCTTCTATTTGGCAAGGATCCCTGATCCTATGTAAATCTTGGATTCAGGATCATGAGGATCCATAAGGATTTCTTTCACATCCTGCTCTCTTGCTTCCAAGACATCCCTTGGAGGTGCTTTAATTTCTATTGCTCCCTTGGCCTTGAGGTTGGCTTCATTGATGATGTGTAGCAATTCTTAGCTTCTTGTTGATCACTCTCAATTTTCACCACCCCCCATGGACTAGGAAGCTTCACACATTGATGATAAGTAGATGGGACTGCCTTCATGTCATGTATCCAAGGCCTGCCAAGGATAACATTGCAACAAGATAAGCAATCTATAACACAGAATTTTTGATAAGAATGAAGTCCTTCAATATAGATTGGGAGTTTGATGTCCCCCAGAGTGTTCTTGGGTTCTCCACTGAATCCCACAAGAACTGAGGATCTTGGTACAATATCCGATTCAGGGATATTCATCTTCTTGAGGACATCAAGCTGGATGATGTTCACTGAATTTCCTCCATCTATTAGGATCCTGTGAACAAAGTGGTTAGATATAAATAAAGTAATAACAAGACCATCATGATGAGGATCCTGGATATCAATACGGTCATCCTCATCAAAAGTTATAATTTAATCCTTGGTAACAGTGGAGGTTCGAATGGGTCTATCCCTATTATCCATCTTGGTTTCCTTAGCATGTCTCTTGGCTGCCGAAAAGGAAGTACCACAAATATCTGATCCACCCGATATGAAGTTTATAACTTGTGCATCTGCCGGAGGGGCAGGAGCCCTTTCTGGAACTTTTTCAGGATCCTGGATCCTTGACCTTTTCCTCCCCAAAAGCTCCTTCAAATGCCCCTTGCTCAACAAGTAACCAATCTCTTTTCTAAGTGCAATGCACACCTAAGTTAGATGCCCGAAATCCTCATGATATGCACACCACTTGGATTTTTCTTTTGTTGCAGCTGGTTTATCACTTTTCCTTGGCCATCTTGCTTTCTCATCTAGATTCTGCATTGGAAGGATTAGTTCATTGTTATCAACAGAAAAATAGTATTCAGAAATTGGAGGATAATCCTCATCATCCTCTTCCTGTTCTAGTGCATGCACGTTCTGGTTATCAGACTTGTTGTAGGATTTGAACTTGTTGTTCTTGAAGTAGGATCCTTGCTTCTCCTGCTTGGAGGATCCTGCGAGTCTTTCCTGGATCCTTTTGTCATCCTCAAATCAGATGAACCTAAGGGTCCTGGTCGTCACTTCATCAAGGTTTCTGCAAGGGGTCATGACAAGATCATCATAGAATAATGAATCCCTAAGTAAACCCATTTTAAAGGCTTCTACAGCCGTGGCAATATCCAAGTTAGGAATGTCTAAGGATTCTTTACTAAACTTAGTGATATAATCTCTAAGTGATTCATTTTGACCTTGCGTTACCCTATATAGATCACTAGTTAAACGTTCAAATTTTCTACTACATGAGAATTGATTATTAAACAGATTAACTAGATTAGCAAATGAAGTAATAGAGTAAGGGGGAAGACTTAGCAGTCATTTAAGAGCCGATCCTGTAAGTATGGATCCGAAACCCTTGTATAGACATGCTTCTTTTAACCTCTCTGGGATGGGGTTGATCTCCATCCTTTCTCTGTACTGAGCTACATGTTCTTCTGGATCCGTTGAAACATCATACAGCTTCATAGTTGGTATTTGGAACCTTTTGGGTATCTCAGCATCACAAATAGGTGGTGCAAAACGAGATATCCTATGGCTCCCATCTGCAATCTCAGGGATGGGTTTAACCACTCCTGGAACGCTGGATATCATATCCTGTTAGTGCATTTATGTCTATAGCCTTCGTCAATCCGAGCAGTAGCGAGAAACAGAAGAAAACGAGTCATTATATTAGTGATAGCTAGACAAATAGGCAAGGTGGCATAATTGTAATAATGAGAAATCTCATTAAAAGTCAAGGCCTATAAATAGAGAGGTTATGTTTAGTTTAGGAACTTTTGCCATTTGAAGCTTTGGAGCTTAGAGGTTAGAGAGAGAATTTAGAGAGAGAAAGTGTTGTCATTGTGATTCAAGGTGCTATACAATATCAGATTTTATATTAGAATCACGATTATATTACGTCATGTGTGTTTAGGTCGCGTACGTGTACGGATTCCGCACGTTATACGTTCGTTTTGCAATCGTTTAGGAGTCCAAACCGGTCCTACAAGTGGTATCAGAGCAGGAGCTCGATTGCACTAATCCAACACACATTTTCGCTCGTGATTTCATCGATTTCAGATCCGGATTTCATCTATTTCTTCATCTTTTTCATATTTTTCACGTTTTAACTGATTTTCGTCAAATTGAACGGGTTTTTATGGTCCAAATCGTCTGATTTTTTGATATGTTATGCGTAAATACCTGATCTATAACCCTACCAAGTTTCAGATCCAAATTCCTAACCGTTTAGGAGAAATCTAAATTTTTCGGTCCGATTTCGCATCAACATTAACTAGTTTCGCTTATTTGTCACCTAGTTCCGCTTATATGTCAGTCGTATTTCGCTTTTATGGCACATCTTGAGGTTTCGCTCCAAAGACCTTGAGGTTCCGCTCCAAAGATCTTGAGGTTTCGCTTGAAAGACATTTGAGGTTTCGCTTGAAAGACATTTGAGGTTTCGCTTGAAAGACATCTGAAGTTTCGCTTTTTCAGTCATCTAGTGGTTTCGCTTTTTCAGTCATCTAGGTGGTTTCGCTTTTAAGGCTCAACTTACTGTCATTATTGTCAAACAAAGATTATCGGTCCAATCACTAATAAGTAATTAAGTGTTGTCGGCCACCTCCAATTTGAGGTCCAATAAAAAGGATTGCATGTTCATTGAAAATTGTTTGAGAATATAGTTTGCATGTGAGATATGTTGTGTCATTACCATCCAAGAGACCCAATAGAATGATAGTGTGAAGTAAGATTGCCGGCTAGCTTTAATGGCATGTGATTTAGTTTACTGTCCAATGTTTGCGGCCCAATGCATGTATAAACTTTATTAGAAGTGGCCCAATCAACATATTGCATTTACAAATTGTGTTTTAAACGATTCATTAATTGACACTTTAAAGAGTTTTTGGATTTTGTGACAAGTTAATAGGTTGTACGGATTGGAAAAGATGTTGTCGGAATTAGTGGGCTTTTTGGTCCAATAGGGTTCACTGAGAATTAATTCTTGACGGATTATAGTTTCGTGTCTTCGGCCCTATCATATATTCTTCTAAATACTTGAGGCCCAATCAAAGAAGAACAATAAACCACTAATACACCAACCCACTAAGAGTTGAAGGCCCTATGATAAAAATCGAATTCATAAAAATTGTTGTCGACAAATCCATGTGCAGGTTAATTTTTGGTCCAATCAAAATATTAGAGATATAATTGAAATTGCATGTGTTGATGTTGAGATCCATTACATAGTTGCCGACAAATCAAATTAATAAATCTTTAAGTGTGTCGGCCATTTTTTTAATCCTTTCACATTTGCCAAAGTCCATTTATTACATCTTGTCCATCGATACAATTAAAGATTGATGTTTGTCTAAAAGGTTTGGTTGTGTTGATTCAAGCCCAATTAACAGGGTATGTGATTCACGGCCCATGTTCAAAGCATAACATGTTTTCAGACTTTGAAACTGGTTTTAAAATTTGTCAAGGAAGTTTGAAAGTGAATTCTGTGTCACACGGTTTGAATTTGATCCCAGTTCGCAAGAGGTGGTTCAGTCCCAGGTCGTGTGGATTTGTCAGGTTGTTTGAAATTTGATCCGGGTCATAGCACTTCGTACGGTTTGACAACTTAAATCTCAGTTCGCATCAAGTTCAGTCTGCACAGTGTGTTAAATTTCAGTCTGCATAGTCTGTCAGCACAGAATATTCATCAGTTCGAGTGATTCAGTTCGCACAGAGTATTATTTTGGTTCAGTTGTTTGATAAGTGTTTAAACTGATAAGTGTTTGTTTGTTTGTTGATTCAAGGTAATTCGAGATATTCAAGAAGTTTGCATCATGGCTGAGAATTCTACAACACATTTTTCAACGCATTCACATCCGAGTCGTCCGAGATTGCAAATGTTACACCAAAAAACCATCACGAAGGCGATCAATGAAAACATCAAGCATGATAACTTTTACGGAACACACTCAAAGCCACCAACGCTAGAAAGCATTGAGGATTATACCTGGTGGAAAGAACGTTCCATCAACTGGGCGAAAGCGTATGCCCATGAAAGCTGGTTCTGTTTGGAGTTTGGGTATGAAAAGCCAAAAGATGATAAAGGCGAAGAACTACCGTTCAAGAGATTTACCAGAGAAGATAAATCTGAGTTTGCTGCCGAACAAAGAATGATTGCATTGATCCAGTCAGCAATTAGGAATGATATATTTGCATTGCTTACTCATGATGGATCATCAAAGTCAGTTTGGGAAGCTTTACGAGTTAAAGCTGAGGGGGGAAAACAGATTAGAAAAAATAAAATTGCTTTACTTAGAAAAGAATTTGATTTGTTTGACAATATAAAAGGAGAGACAGTGAGACAAATGATAGAGAGATTTTGTCACCTCAAAATTGAGCTTGAACGTTTTAAAATTGACAAAACAAGAGATGAACTTATTGATAAAGTCATTGAAGCGTTACCACGAGCAGATCAGTGGCAAAAGTTTGTTTTTATATTAAAAAATGATGCTTCATATGATGAAATTTCTCTTGATTCTTTGTTTGAAAAGATTGAAAGTCATGATCTGGAGTTACAAAAGCAAAGCAAGATGACTGGATCTTCACATCAACAGAATGTGGGCTTGTATTACAAAGGCAGTGTACCTTCTGATAAAGGCGTTGGTTCACCAAAAACAGCATTTAGTGGTGAGAAGATGATAGAACCACAAACAACGTCGACAAGTCATCATTCTGGATATCATTCATCTTCAAAGTCAAGTTCTGATGAATCTGAAGAAATTCTGTGCAACATTGCTCTTAAACTGAAGAATTCTCCTACGATGAGCATCAATGCAGCAAAGCAGCAAATGAGTTTCCTTGCATCTGTTCTGGAGTCATATGAAGGTCTTGTACCTGGCAAAATTGGAAATTCCGAATTGACCAAAGAAGACTATGACCAGATTGATCCGGAAGAGATGGAGCTCATTGACATCCGTTGGTGTTTAGCTAGTTGCATTCGCAGAGCTCAGAGGTATATGGAGATTACCGGGAAACAATCGCTTGGAGGTGCTTTAACAAAACTTGGATTTGATAAATCCAAAGTGACCTGCTTCAGATGCAAGTAAAAGGGCCATTTCAAAAGAGAATGTAGAAACTCTAAAGTTGCTGAAGGAAATGAACGTCCTTTCAACGATGACTATTATCCCATCGAAGCAGAGAAGAGCCAAAGTTGATTGAAGATAAACCGAAAGAAAAATCAAGAGCTTGTGCTGTAATTTACGAGGATGAAGGTTTTGACTGGAGCACAGTTCTTCCAGATGAAGATCGTCCTAAAGATCCTCCTGTAACAGCTCATGGCAGAAAAGCATCAAAGGCTCCGCATTATGTTTTTGTTGCTGAAGTTCAAGATGAAAACAAAGACAAAGACACTGCTGAAATCCGTGAAGAAAAAGTTGAGATCAAAGAGAGAACTCGAGAAGAGATCTTAAGTGAGAAGACTTACAGAGAAAGAAATGTGGTCTACAACAGAATGGATGACATGCAGGAAGAGTATGATAGTGCTGTTAGCAACAGAAGATGGGATAAGAAGAGAGAGTGCTATTACAACAGAGAAGGTGAACCGGTTGTTCCAAAGAAAGACATAATCTTTGATGATGTTCTTCTCGTTGTCCCGTTGAGAGCCGAATACTATAGACATGTGATGAAAGATGTAACATATGCTAAGAGGCTTGAAAAAGAGATCAGATATGCTATGTTATCATGTCTAAGAAAAAGGGATGAAGAGAGAATAAAGAAGAATGTTGAAGAGATGGTGAACAATCTGAAGGTTGCTGAAGAGATTGAAACAGAAACTGTTAAAGTTGAAGTTGTGGAAAAAGCTGTTACTGAAGAACAACAGATTGAAGAAGAGGTGAGGAAAGAAAAAGAAGAAGTAAAGAATGAAGAATTGGAAGCTGGTGATGCTGGTGATGAAGTCAGTATTGAAGAGAAACAAGATGATGCTGATCAGAAGCAGACAGAAGCTGCTGAAAACACCGAGGTGCCAATCACTGAGGTACATTCTGATTCTGAAGTCTTAAAACCAATTGAACAGTGCAAGAAATGCATGGAACCGTGCAGAGCTTGTACTGAAAAAGATGAGCAATTCAGAATAAGAAATCTTGAATTCACCAAAATCGAAAACATTTTCAAAGAAAAATGCAAAGAGATGTTAGAAAAAGAAAAGGTTTTTAAAGAAAATGATGAAAAACTTTTAGAAAAATGTAACAAATTAGAGAAAGAAAATGAAGTTTTGAGAGAAAATGTTTTGAAAATGACAAATGAATGTGAACAAAAAGAAATTGCTTGTCAAGAAATGAAAAAGGAATATGACTCTATGAAATTAGCATATCATATTACAAAAAGAGTCATATGAGAAAGTGAAAGATGAAATGAAATATGCTCAATCAAGAATGAATTATATTTCTGAAACAACTAAAGAACTTAAACGAATGTATGCTATAAAACAAGATGTTGTTAATTCATATATTGAGGATGTTGCTAAGTTAAAGCGACAAATTGCTGATTTAGAACAGGATAACAACAAGTTAAAAAGTTATCACGTGTCGTCATATGTGCTTGAACGAATTTTCAATATAAAACCGGGAGATGGTGAGTCTGAGCAGAACAAGAAGGGCATTGGCTCAGAGTTTCATCAAGTTCCACCACCGGAAAAGTTTGCATTTTATGATGAGGAAAAGGTCGAAAAAGCTTTCAACATGGTAGACCAATTGCTAGACAACATTGACATAACCTATTCCAAATATGATGATTCTCATGATTCAAAGGTGGTAGGTAAAGTCGTTGAAAGTGTGTTGAAAGAAGAGTTGATTGTTACAAGTAAATCTGAATCACAGGATGAAGATGAAGGAAATCTTCATGATGCATATCTGAAAAACATAAAATCCGAGAAAAATTTGAATGATGATTCAAAGGTATTGGTTTATACCATGATTGGATCGGACAAATTATTCTTAGATGTTGTATTCCCGATTCAGAATATGATTTCAGAAAAGGTTGACAAAGTTTTCAAAATGGTTGAGATTAAGAAGTCTGAGATTTCAAAGTTTGTTGGTAAGAGTCATAAAGGTTCGTATAACAAACCTGGTTTCAAAAAAGAAAAACTTGAAGGCTGGGTTAGGTTATAAGAAGAAACAACATCGAAAGAAAAATGAGACACCAAATTATCAGGCAAAGATGAGTTTTGTTCAGGGAAACAGTTTAGCTGAAGAAAAAGAACTTAAAATTGGACGACAGTCTAATGATGAGTTTGATGCACACAAGAGAAAGCAACAACCACAGGTCAAAGATGTGTCCATGAGAACATGTTTCAAATGTGATCAAAAAGGACATCTTGCACGCAAGTGTCCAAATCTAAACCTGTGGATGTTGATCAAAAGAAGATTGATGCTGAGAAACAAAAATCTGAGAATGTGAGACAAAGGTCAACCAACTTTGATTCGATACAAACTTGGAGGTATAACAAAAACAAGTTTGTTTCAAATCAAAATTGGAAATCAAATCCTAACATGTTCGATTCAAGACAGACCTGGAATTCTCACACACACAGATTAAGATCAACACAAAGTTGGAAAACATCAGTTGATATGACAAAACCCCAACAGTTTTGGAAACCAAAAGTTGTTGTTCAAAATCAAAGTGCTCAAAAAGATTCACATTTTTATAAACGAGGAACACCAAAAGGTCAAACATGGAGTGTTAAGAAACATGTTGATTCGGTAAAAGATGAGAAAGCTGAAGTTAAAATTGAGAAAGTTTTTGTGAAAAATGACAATGAATTTCCAGCATTGAATGAAAACTATTGTGTTGAAATGCCTAAGGTCCAACAGACCTGGGCTAAATTGTTCAAGTAATTCAATTAGTTGAATGTGCAGGTGCTCAAGAATACTGAAGATTATGAGATTGAAAGTTGGAGCAGCCTGGTACATGAAGAGGAAGCAGAGGCTACTGGACCCTGTGTTGGTTGAAACAAGGAGTTTGTTTGTTTTTTTGTACATAAATAAACAATATTTTCAAAACTCTAAAAATTAGAAAATTAAAAACCAAAAATATGTTTGTTTTTAATTTTTGTCAAAAACATAAAATTACAAAAATATGTGTTGATTGAATACGCCGAACCCCTCACGGCTGAACAAGCATGGTTACATTCATCAGATTGAAGAATGGTTTTCAAACTGTAAAAATCAATGTGTTAAAAATCATGGGGGTAATTACTGATTTTTCTGTAATTCGGTACACGAGAAGCAGAACATGGATGGCGAGACAAAGCTATCAGCATCGTGTTGTCAAATTTCCTTTAATGGTTTTGCATTTTAGGGGGAGAAAAATTGTCAGAAAATACAAAAACATTAGAAAATTTGAAAAAGCCAAAAACATGATAAAATTTAAAAAATTTGAGTTTTGCGTAAAAAAGAGGAAATGATAGTACATCAGTAGACAGTTACAGTATGCTAAAGAATTGTAAAGAATTAATAAGCGTTAAACAGTCTCACTAATGATATGTCGATAGGTTTTTATACACTTAGTAAACTTTTTCGGGATATAAACCTAAATTCAAACACTTGCTTATTTCGTGGGGAACACTACTTGGATATATAGGTAACCCCTGAAATCTTGTTTGAAAGGTCCCTTATTCTGAGATACTAGGTCTTTATACTAAGTGATATCTGGGGTATTATTCCGGGACTTCTGCTGTATGGAAGTACTGATCTAGTCCCCGAATAATACTTTTCGCAAATGCTTGAAACATAGCATCGCCCTCAGCAAGCTGATGAAACAATAAAATTGATAGTCGTTGCTGTTGTAACTAAAAGATCCTCTAAAGGGGACACACCGAAAAGTCGAAGCCGTCATCTTTCTGCGTATACGGAAGTATCAACCTGAGCTCTCACGGCCCTCGCATCTAACCCCTGACAGATATCATCTGTGGTATACTCACCTGTAAGACTGAATATTGGGATCTGGATACGGGAGTATATTCAAGAGGTGGGACACATGAATGAGTTTAAGTTCTTAAAACATCTAATTCGTATCCTGAATCAGTTGAAATTTGTATGAAAATTTAAGTGGAGCAGTATATCGACAATCTAAGTGAATTGTTTAATTCTTAATGTGTAATTAAGCTCAACGGTACTTGTGATATGTCAAAAACTGATATGATCCTCTGACGCATACTCAATCAAAAATATTGTCTGTAAATATGTTTCTACATATTTCTTTACTACTTTATATTTTCAGAAAATACAAAAAGATTTTGATTTCTGCTTTATTTTCGATAAACCAATGTCTGAGTTGCTGAGTTTCAAAATCTAAGTAAGCTGATTGTGTTTCTGAAAATAAAACAAGTTCATTAGTTTGATACTTAATAAAATCAAAAATTTCAAAAACAGTTTGTGATATCTCCAAGGTCATTAGTTTGGACTTGGAAGATTAACTGTGAGGGAGTTGGATTCTTTAACACTGCCAAATCTGTAAAGATTGTTGATAGGGGGAGTGATTTAGAGAGTTGAATAGTGCCAGATTACGATTTCTGGAAAATTGAATGTTCAAAATGTTGTTACTTATAAATGTTTGAGAATTGCAGATGTTATACCAGACTGCGATCCTGAAAGCCGAGTCTAAGGGGGAGTCTGAAGACGAGCTCAACGCAAAAGGAAACGTGGATTTGAGAAGCCATGTAACTATCCCAGAAGAGCTTGTATACGAAAAGCAAGGTGTCGATCCCAAAGCACGGAAGCTTGACGAAAGGGGGAGCCTGACGAAGAAAAGAGTCTATAGAAAGGAGAAGCCGAAGCTGAAAACAGATCCACGGGGATTCTCTTCAAACAAAAGAGAGTCTACGTTGATGAAAAACTGTTAAAGCTTCAAGAAGACTCAAAGAGAGAGAGAGAGAGAGAGAGATAGAGAGAGAGAGAGAGAAAGACAAGACGCTACGAGATTGACTGCGGCAATATCCAAGGGGGAGTCTGTTAGTGCATTTATGTCTATAGCCTTCGTCAATCCGAGCAGTAGCGAGAAACAGAAGAAAACGAGTCATTATATTAGTGATAGCTAGACAAATAGGCAAGGTGGCATAATTGTAATAATGAGAAATCTCATTAAAAGTCAAGGCCTATAAATAGAGAGGTTATGTTTAATTTAGGAACTTTTGCCATTTGAAGCTTTGGAGCTTAGAGGTTAGAGAGAGAATCTAGAGAGAGAAAGTGTTGTCATTGTGATTCAAGGTGCTGTACAATATCAAATTTTATATTAGAATCACGATTATATTACGTCATGTGTGTTTAGGCCGTGTACGTGTACGGATTCCGTACGTTATACGTTCGTTTAGCAATAGTTTCAGAGTCAAAACCGGTCCTACATATCCTTGAGCTTCTGTAACTCCCTAGCCATAGCTTGATTGATACCTGTATCCTGCATAGAGCCATGGTTAGTGTTTTGGTCAAAAATCACACAAGGATAATGCAACCAAACTCTCTGTGTGACACTTCGGAATTTCCCGGACAATCTTTCGATGTAACATGCGTGTACGTATACTATTAAATGAAAAAGTTGTGTATTGTTTTGATGTTCTATGTGATCTTTGTGCTAGTGTGTTATACGTATGTATATATATATATAGATATAAGAGAGTGGGTGTGTATGTGAGATGAACCGGAACCCGAAACCACAACCAAACCCGAGACCCGACTCGAGACCACCCGGTCTCGAGTGAACCGTGAACAACAAAAGGAGCCGGTTGCTTGGATTGGGCCGTTTGGGCCTTGTAACCGAGAACCCAACCCGGAAACCCCCCCCTAGCCCAACTCGGTACATTATATAAACCCAACCCCACCTCCCTTAACCATTTTACACACTCTCTTCTCACACTCTCATCTCTCACACAAAAACCCTAAAGTTTTAGCAACCAAGACCACTCTTCTCATCCCTCTCGGATCGACCCACAACAAGACCGCAATCGGATCTTCCCTTTTCTTCTCTCGGATCTTTGAGCTTCACACAACCGGTTAGCATAAACATCCCTATAGTTGCTTCGATTGTTTGTGTTGTTACTAAATGATGCTTGATTATTGTTAATAATGTGATGGTAGCTAAATGATGGTTAAAAATGCTTGGTCTATGTTGAAAATGCATGATATCCGATTTGTTTTGGTTTTTGTTAGAAGTTCATGATAGTCGGTTATAATGACATATTTTGGATGATTCGGATAGCTTATAAAATGTTGTGATATTCGGTTGTTATAATGAGGGTTTAGATAGATTACTATTGCATGTTCGGATTATTGTTGTTGTTCGTTTAGGATGAGGGTCCGATTGGAGGTTCTATGCAAGGTTTTGTGTTGTTTATGGTTGAATGTTGTTTGATTATGGTATGAACATCATGAAGAACAGTTTGAATGTGTTAAATATTTTGAAAATGCTGATTTTGATCCAAATTTGTGCACAAAACGACCAACAGACATGTTTAGTGGCATAGTACAACATTTACATGAAAATGCAATTTCATTGGATAGTACACTGCAGGTTCTAGAAGTTTGCCATGCACGTTATCACGGATTACGAGTCGCAACCTTTGGTTGCTACTCGAAACCACGCATGACCAGTCGAAACCTCCCAGTTGCGAGTCGCAATCAGCACCATCAAACCTGGTTGCGAGTCGCAACCACACCTGCTAAGTCGCAATCTCCGGTTACGAGTCGTAACCAAAACGTGACGGACCGAGACCGCAGTTACGAGTCGCAACCTCGGTTGCGAGTCGCAACCACCTTAGTTTCGACTGGGCTGTTTTGTGTATTGGGCTTTGACTGTTTTGCTGTTTTGGGCCTTAACGGTTGGGCCATCTATTGTTTGGGCTGTTTACTGATCTGCTACTGTTTGTATGTCTACATGTTACTGTATGTATACGTGTTCACTTGTACCCGACTTGACCCATGCTTGGTAACCATGCTAGGACGTGGTAACCAACGAGCTTAACCAAGTAACGTATCTTACCGAGCAACCCAAGGTGAGTTCACAACTTAAAAGCATGCGTCCCGGTGGTTTGGGACACGAGACTAAAACAACCCTATCCCCTTGTAAGGGGGATACCGTCTACATTCCTTCCCTAGTTATTGGGAACAAACTTACTTTATCTTCCCTTGTATTGGGAAACCTTTTTAGTTAATTACTGTTTATACGAAATGCAATCAACGGCACTAAACGCAACTCTATCACTCAAGTCCCTACTACATAATACCGATTAGTCGCCGGTGCCAGGCGAACGGGTTATTAGTTGATAGCGCTATTTAGGTTTTACCAGCCTCACACCGTGCCATGGTATGGGATCGGTCGTGAACTAATGTACTCAGGCATCCGTCAATGATGATAGAACATTGACATCGGGGCATCCTGCGGAAACGCAAACGGTTACCTAGTGTTCGGTATTAGAAAAACAGTTTAGTCGCTAACTTTTGGGGTAGCTCCCCATGGCATGTATAAACGGATAAATTAACTGGTGAAACGAGTTTTTGGTAATTAAAACTGGAAAACTAGTGAACTCACTCAGCATTATTGTTGACCCCTTACTGCATGCATTGCAGGTGGCCAGTGACTGGAGCAGCTGCTTGGGATGTGTAGTGGTCGTCTGCCCGTGTGTTGGGCATTTACTATGTTTACCTTACGAACAATGTTTAAAACTGTTAATTATGCTTCCGCTACATTTACTCTGAACTTAAAACTTTGAACACTGAACTTGATATTTGCTAATCTTATGGTTAGTAAGTATTACTCTTGTTATTAATTTAAGTTGTCAGTATAATTGGTGGCTGGATCCTGGTCAGTCACTCCCTCGAAGCGGGTGTTATCCGCGGGTGGATTTCGGGGGTGTGACAGATTGGTATCAGAGCCATTGGTTATAGTGAACTTGGTTTTAAAAAGGGGAAAAATCTTTTTGAGAAAAACCAGACTATAACCCGTGACTCGTGACGACACTACACTCCAAGTACAAGGCTCGACTCATCTGACCTCATAGCTCGGACCCATAGTTACTTGCTTAGTTGTCTTATGCTTTCCGCTTTACTATACGTACTAGTTTGTCTGATTTGATAGATACATCTTCTCTCTTCTATCTTATTCTCGCTATCACACACTCATACTATGTTTTCTGGTTATGAAGACAATGAGTGGACGCGGACGAGGAAACGTCAACATGACTCAGGCTCAGTTCACTAACCTGCTCAACACTGTGGCTGCAGCTTTCGCAGCTCACCCGATAGGTAAACTCGTTGTTTTAGGATGTTTAGATCCTACCGCCACATCGTCTTTTCGCCTCTAAAACCTATTTCGCTTCACTCCTCACAACAGGTCAGCCTGCACCTGTGCAACCACGTGTCTGTACCTTCAAGACCTTCATGGATTGCAAGCCTCTTCCGTTCAGTGGCACTGAGGGTGCCATAGGACTCCTGCACTGGATCGAGAAGGTCGAAGCTGTTTTCGCTGTCTGCGAATGTCCCCCTGCTAATTGGGTGAAGTTTGCTACTGGTACTCTAGAGGGAAGCGCACTTTCCTGGTGGAAGGCGCAAATTCAAATGCTTGGTTTGGAGACTGCTAACGCTACTGCGTGGGAAGATTTCAAAGATATGATCAAGGAAGAGTACTGTCACAGGGATGACATCCACAAGCTGGAGAATGAGTACTATGAACTCAAGATGGTTGGGTCAGAGATTGAGACCTACACCAAGCTGTCCAACGACTATGCTGCTCTTTGTCCAAACATGTCTCGACCTATGTATCGAAGAATCGAACTGTACATCAAGGGTCTAGCTCCGGAAATTCGAAGCCATGTAACTTCAGCCAACCACACTACCATTCAGCCGATCGTTAGACTTGCTCACAAACTCACTGATCAGGCTGTGGAAGAGGGCAGGTTGCCCAAAAGGATCAGTGCTACTGTCGGAACTTCTAGTGACAACAAGCGTAAGTGGGAAGGAAATCAGGGCAAGGATGCTAACTCTACTCAGGCCCCAGCTCAGCAAAGGAAAACTGACAACAACAAAGGCACTCAGCAACAGGGTGGCTACCGGGGAAACTACCCTAAGTGCAACAAGTGTAACAGGCACCACAATGGGGCATGCAACAAGGGTCAGTGTCAGCGATGCCACAAGATGGGGCACGAAGCAAAGGATTGTAGAAGTCAGTTCCCGGCAAGACAGAATCAGCAACAACCCCAACAACAACAGCAGCAGGGAAACAACAGAGCATGTTTTAAATGCGGGGCAACAGGGCACATGCGAAAGGATTGCCCTGAACTGAATCAGAATCGCAACAACAATCAGGGGGCTGGGAACAATGAGCAGAACAACAATGCTGGGAATGCAAGGGGAAGAGCTTTCGTGATTGGAGCTGGAGAAGCAAGGAACGACCCCAACGTCGTGGCGGGTAAGTTCCTACTTGATGATCGTTATGTTTCTGTGTTATTTGATTCCGGTGCCGATGCCAGTTATGTATCCCTTCGCATTAGTAAGAAACTTAAGCACTCGCCTGCATTATTAAGTTCTAAGCATACCGTCGAGATAGCTAATGGTAAGAACATCGAGGCCACGCATGTGATCCACGACTGCACCCTAGAATTGTCTGGCCACACGTTTAGTATCGATCTTTTCCCTGTTAAACTTGGAAGCTTCGACGTCGTCATTGGTATGGATTGGTTATCCAAACATCGCGCTGAGATCCTCTGTCAAGAGAAAGCAGTTCGTATACCTCGCCGTTCTGGTCAACCCCTCATCGTCAAAGGCAACAAAGGTGGAGAGGTCACAGGCATTATCTCGCTTCTAAAAGCCCAGAAGTGTTTACAAAAGGGGCACACTGCTATCCTAGCACTTGTCACCAACACCCACGAAGAGGAAAAGAGGATTGAAGATTTTCCTGTAGTACGCGACTATCCCGAGGTATTTCCTGAGGAACTACCTGGACTCCCTCCTCACCGTCAGGTCGAATTCCAAATCGAGCTAGCTCCCGGAGCAGCACCCATAGCTCGTGCGCCGTACCGTTTAGCCCCTGCAGAACTGAAGGAACTCTCTACGCAACTACAAGAACTATTGGATAAAGGATTTATCCGTCCTAGTTCATCACCCTGGGGAGCCCCAGTGCTCTTTGTCAAGAAAAAGGATGGCACATTCCGAATGTGCATCGACTATCGTGAGTTGAACAAGGTTACCATCAAGAATCGTTACCCTCTCCCGCGCATCGACGACCTATTCGATCAGTTGCAAGGATCGAGCTACTATTCAAAGATTGACCTGCGATCAGGCTATCATCAGCTGAGAGTTCGTAATGAAGATATTTCCAAGACTGCATTCAGGACTCGTTATGGTCATTACGAGTTCCTCGTCATGCCTTTTGGAATGACCAATGCGCCGGCAGTGTTCATGGATCTTATGAACCGCGTATGCAAGCCTTACCTCGACAAATTCGTGATTGTGTTTATCGACGACATCTTGATTTATTCGAAAAGTCAAGAAGAGCATGAACGACACCTACGCCTTATCCTCGAACTCCTTCGCAATGAGCAGTTGTACGCCAAATTCTCTAAATGTGACTTCTGGCTTCGGGAAGTCCATTTCCTCGGCCATGTAGTTAATAAGGACGGAATTCATGTCGACCCAGCTAAGATCGAATCGATAAAGAACTGGCCTACGCCTAAGACTCCCACTGAAGTTCGCCAATTCTTGCTACTACCGCAGATTCATTCAGGGATTCTCGAAGATTGCACAACCTCTCACAACACTCACTCAGAAAGGCGTCGCCTACAAGTGGAATGCAGCACAGGAATCTGCTTTTCAGAGGCTTAAGGATAACCTCTGTAGCGCTCCTGTTCTCTCGCTACCTGAAGGTACTGACGACTTTGTGGTTTACTGCGATGCGTCTATTCATGGACTCGGTTGCGTGTTAATGCAACGCGAGAAAGTTATTGCCTACGCC